>NC_056729.1:496935277-497157777 GCF_019279795.1 Protopterus annectens | reverse complement strand
TAGCAACTCCACTCAAACATTATCTTAAAATGGTCATGGCCAAAGTCAGAAAGAAAAAAAAAGTTATTGCAAAAGTTAGAAAGGGCAACTGTCATAATGACAAGTGTTCATTAGTTAAACTTAATAGGAAACTAAGAGAACTAATTAAATCCAACAAGGCTAAAGACAACTACAAGGCCTTCTACAGCTATGTCCAAAACTAAAAGGTGGTACACAACAATGGGCAGAACTGGTAGTAAATGGTACCATCTTCATTGAGTAGAGTGACATAGCAACTCTGATGGCTTGACAAATTCAGCTCAAACTTCACCCCCACTCCTCCCACCACCCCTCATGAAATCCCTACCAACATTACCCCCCCCCCCAACTAACAGCCAGGAGCAGATCAGCAGATCATAGCTGTGCTCACTAAGGCTTAAAGCACAGCCTTAGGGGGGCCTAACAGTGCCCCAGGTTGCCTCCTAAATAGCCTGAAACATGACCTATCTAGACCACTAGACTGCTTTTCGACTACAGCCGCAAAACAAACTACATACCAAGGTAATGGAGGATAGCAGTGGTTATCCCCTTCACAATGGTGGACCATCAACCATCCCTGAAAACTGCAGACCCATTAGTTTGACTGTCTAATATGCAAAGCCATGGAACAAATTATGGAAATGATCAACAAAGATATAGGCAACCTACAGACACTGGACCTATTCCATTTTGTTTTTTCAAAGGAAGGTCATGCCTACTAAACTTGGTAGACTTCTTTGAGAAGGTAACCAAGGTAATGGCATGAAGGAAAATGGTGCATACCACCTACCTAGACCTGGCTAAGGCATTCGATACAATACCCACTTTGGTGTTGTGGGCAAACTTACTAAACTAGGCATAAATCCCAACATAACGCATTGGCTTGCCAGCTGACTCACAGATAGGACCCAAGAAGTCAGGATTGGTGAAACCATTTCTACCAAGAGCAGAAGTCCAGCGGAAAACCACAGGGCTCCATGCTGGGCCTACTCCTTTGATATCTACTTCCCAGAGGTCAAGGATAATATCAAGGGCCTCTGGCTCACAAAGTTCATAGACAGTTGCAAATTGGGAGCCATCATAAATTCCCCCCATGGCACTAACATCCTGCTAGAGGGTCTAACACAGACAAATGACTTGGGCCAAAGCCATGGATTAAAACTCAATGCAAAAAAGTGAATTCTGGTACCTTTTGGGAAAACATCCAGAAAGGCAAATTAATCCATTGATAAACAGCCCTAAGAGTTGATCCTGTAATTAGAAGTCTGGGAACATATGTCGACAATAATCTGGCCTTTGACCAACATGTAGCTAAGGTAGAAAGAAAATTGCTCTATGTTACCAACTTATAAGTAAGGTTATGGCATTCAGGTCCAAGGAAGTTATAGTACCACTCTACTCGGCCCTTATCAGACCCATCATTGAGTACAATTCCCCCTTTGGCATGTACCTGACAAGGCATTTGCAACACTTAAAATACCAGAGAGAATCCTCAGCAGAGGAATCTGGGTTATTAACACACTACCCTATACAAATTGCCTAAGAGCCCTGTATCTATAGTCAGTCTCCTACAGGTTGATGAGAGGTGTTCTGTGCTTGGCATATAAGGTATCCTTAGATCCAGCCCTGATGGAACTTATACACATCTGCAAAATGAGCAACACCAGAAACCCTGAATCCTGGTATTTGGATTTTGCCTGCAACATAAATAGAACATGTTGACGCGACCAATACATATGTGTCTCAGAGGATCCCCATGCTGTGGAATAGCCTCCCCATCCATGTGAAGCAAAGTCCATCCCTAACCTTATTGAAATGTAACCCTGACCACTGGATGGGAAATCATAAATTCATCCGCAAACTGGCTCCCATGTCTATTATAGACAGAGGTTGATAGTAAACATTCCCTAGCTAACATTGGATAGGCAATCATAAATTCATCCCTGGGCTGACCCCCATGTCTCTTATAGACAGAGGCCAACAGAAAACATTCCTTTAATAACATACTCCCCCCACATAATTTTGTAGCAACCTCCTATCTAACATACCCCTCCTAACAAACATCTTATTCCAGTTAAGAGGCACCTGCTACAAGGGAAAGCAACTGGGTTGGGTTATGTGGCTAGACTTATAAAGGCTTTGGAGGTCATTAGCCTAGTATATACCTATGATCCTAAACAAACTGAACTCCAAGTAGTTATAGTTACCCCTTCCCAGCAGAATCATTCCTTTCAAAAACATTGACTAGCACTTCCCCACAACGTCTGTAGCCAGCTTGATTGTGATGGGTATCTTGAGACAGTGTAAGAATTGTCTCATGCTGTCAAAAGATAATCTATTACTCAAACAGCATAATGCAGTATGTATGAGAGCTGTACATATATAATGTCCTAGAGGCAAAAATCTCAGACACTAAAAACTCAGACACCAAAACAGTCATCAGTATACCACACACCACCTCACCAATGCCATCACAACACACATAATCCATCATATGATGAAGTTCAAAAGATTAACCTTCTTAAACCTCAAAGACCACCAAAATGCAACACAGGCACAAAGCACACTCAGCAAATAAAGTTAACCTCCTCACATAGCACATGGTGTCTCAAAGTCATGGATGCTGAGCCCGTAAGGCAGACATCTACCCAGCCAAGTGTTCTAGTTATAGGTGACCCTATTGTAATACATACAAATGCACTTCTTACCAAGCTAAGCAAGGAAAGAGTGATGGCTAGTTGCTTATCTAGTGCCAGGCTCCAAGATATCACACACCCACTCTGATGTCCATGAACAGCAACAAATACCAGAATGACTCTGTTACAGTACATGTGTTTGTTGGGTCTCAGGCAGGTATGAGTCTAGCACTGAGCAGCATTCTACCTTCTCCAAGGATGATGCTGCCATATGAGAAAAAATAATTGAATTCAATAATTGGCTTAATTTTAGTATTATTTGAAGGGGTCCAATATTTGTCATCCTGTGAGGATATAATTGACAAACCAAGTTGCTTCACCAGGGATGGCCTACATCTTTCTCCTCTAGAGTTTTGATTACTGGCAAAGACACCAACATACTGGTCTTTTACAAACATAACAAAGCATTACAAAGGAATATATAAAGGTGTTAGTAATCAATGTTAGGAGCTTAAATAAGAAATTCCACTCCCAGCAAGCCCCTCTCCCTGGAGAATATAGACATCTGTATAATGACTGAGACATAGTTTAAAATAGTGGAGAGCACTCTGGCTGTACATGACTGTAATGCTTTCTGTGTGTTTAGACCAGCTACTGTGCGGGAGGAAAAAAACGGTGGCGATGTCTCAGTCTTCATACAGAAGAGATTCACATTAAGGCTGATGAAGTAGGATGATGGCCTAGAGCTCTTCATTTTGAAATAACCATCAGAAAGTCTTGTACCATATATTAGCTAGCTAGCAAGTCTGCTATAAAACTCCCTCTATGACCCAAGAAAACCACAGCACCATCCACAGGAACTGGAATCACTCAGTATTAAACTCAATACTATTTTCCTAGGTGATCTAAACTATCCTGCTATAGACTGGAAAACCTGTACCACCACTAGTGCAATAGCACAGATATTCTTAGATTTTGTCAATACAAACTCATGGAACAAGTAGTCAGATTACTAACTTGGGAAAAACATCTTGGTTCTTGTTCTTACTAATATGGGTGTTGCACCATCCTTTGTGTGTCTTTGTCATGCGTTAGGTCTGACCATAAAGCCAATTCCTTCAAAATAAAACTGAAACAAGAGACCCCTTTTACTCAATGTACATTTAAAAATTTCTAGAAGACAAACTACCTACTTCTAAATGATAAATTGGCAAGCTTCATTACCCCACCAAACCCAGTTAACTCCACTGAATATACAGAAATGTACACCACCATACTATACCAGCATGTAAACAGCTTAATAGATGCAGCTTCACACTGTAGGAATAGAGAATGATGCTACAGTATGTACATAAAATGACTGATTTTAGTAATAGGCTTAATTTCGGCTGTCACTCCAAGGGGGATCGAATAACTGTTAGCATGGGAAGACATGGTTAACAGACAACCTAAAGACACTGGACCCACCCCAGTTTGGCTTTGTTAAGGAAAGGTCATGCCTACTTAACCTGGTTGATTTCTTTGAGAAGGTCACCAAGGCAATGGACAGAAGTGAAACAGTGCATGCAGCATACCATGACCTGGCCAGGGTATTTGATACAATACCCAACTCAGGCATTGTACAAGCTCTCTGAACTAGATATACATCCCTGTATAACTCTCTAGATTGCTGGCTGGCTCACAAATAGGGCCTAAGAAGTCAGGATTGGTGAGACCACCTTCAGCAAGAGACAAGTCATCAGAGGAGTACCTCAGGGCACCATGCAGGGCTTGCTGCTGTTTGACATCTACTTCTCAAAAGTCAAGGCTAATGTCAAAGGCCTTTGGCTCATCAAGTTCACAGATGACTATAAATTGGGAGCCATCATAGAGTCCTCCCACGACACCAACATCTTGCAAGAGGGTTTAACACAGACAAATGACTGGTGCTAAAGCCACTGTTCAAAACTCAAAACCAAGAAATGCATAATAATTATAATTCTCTTTAGGAAATTGTCCTCCCAAGTTATTTACTCCATCAATAACACACCTCTAACAGTTAACCCAGTAGTTAGGGATCTGGAAACATATGTAGATAGTAATCAGGCCTTCAACTATTGTGTAGTAAAGATAGTTAGAAAATCTTTCTCTGTCACCCAACTTATAGGTTAGGATATGGCATCCAGGTCCAAGGCAATAATAGTACCACTCTACTCATCCATTATCATTGAGTACAACAATTGGAACACCCACAAAGGTTCCTCACCAGGAGAATCAAGGGCATGTATATCCTCTTCTACATGGATTGCCTAAAGGCCCGATTTCTGTACTCAGTATCCTACAGGCTGCTGAGAGATGATCTATGCCTGGTCTATAAGGTGTCCTCAGATCCAGTCCTGATAGATCTTTTGTATATCCACAAAACAAACAGCACTAGAAACACTAGATCCAAGGATTTCAACTTCACTTTTGACATAAATAGAATATGCTAGAGGTATGTGATTCAAAGGATCCTCGTGTTATGGAACAAGCTCTCCATCCATGTGAAGGAGAATGCATCCCTGACAAAATTCAAATGAAACCTTGACCACTGGATGAGAAATCAAAAATTCATCCCTGGTTTGGCTCCCATGTCACTGAAGGATAGAGGCTGTCAGTAAGTAAAATATTCTCTCCAGTTAACACTCCCACAAACTCCTTAACTGCCTCCTTACTAACATACCCCCCACCAGTAAATGCCCAAGGTATTTGGAGACAAATTGGGTTGCAGTGTACAACTAGGCTTATAAAGGCCCTAGTGGTTATTAGCCAAGTAACAACCTATGAACCTACGAACAAGTACAGGACAACCCCCAGAAACAGACCCCCATGGTGGAACCATAATATCATTAAGCTTTACAATAAAAAAAAGAGGCTTTTAACTAAAAGTAAAAAGAGTAATTCACAGAATGATGGAGCCCTCATCACTGAAATAAACAAAAAAATATTTAGGACCATAATAAAATCCACCAAAACCAAATTTGAGGCCAAAATAACAACCCAAGCCAAATACAACCAGGCCATTGTAATTTATGTTTGTAGTCAGAGAAGCAGAATGCAGGAATGCACTAAGCCAATTGTGAACAATATTACATTACACTGAGGCTGAAGATATAGCAAACCTACTGGGTGATAAATTCAGCTCAAACTTTACCTCTCTCTCCCCACTCTGTTTATCCCACAAGATATACCTGAAGCTGACTCGTCTCCAGATATCACATAAAAACAAGTCCTAAAAGCACTATCAAAAGCTAAAACTTCTGCATCAGTGGGTCTTGATAATATCCCTGGATGTATGGTAAATAGCTTAAAGCATGATTTAGCCACTCCCTAACAACACCATTCAACATCAGCCTCCATACAGGTTTTATACCAAGAAAATGGAGAAGAGCTACAGTCATTCCATTGCATAAGGAAGGACCTTCCAATAATTCAGGCAATTGCAGACCCATAAGTCTGACCAGCTTCATATGCAAAGCCATGGAAAGATGTATCATGGAACTAAGCAATATGGATATAGAGAATCTCCAAACACTGGACCTGTTTCAGTTTGGATTTGCCAAGGACAAGTCAAGCTTACTCAACTGGCGGATGTTTCTGAAAAGATCTCTAAAGCAATGGGTGAAGATAAAATGGTACACCCCACATACCTCAACCTGGCCAAGAGTTTTGACACCATTCCCCGCTCAGGCATAGTGGAAAAGCTAAATGAACTCAGAGTAAATCCCTACATCACCTGCTGGATTGCCAGCCGGCTCACAGATGGGATGCAGAAGATCAAAACAGGGGATGCTACCTCCACAAAGAGCTCAGTCACCAGTGGAGTCCCCCAGAGTTTGGTGCTGGGACCACTCCTGTTGGCATCTACTTCTCTGAAGTAAAAGCCAGTACCAAAGGGCTCTGACTGGCTCTAGTTATGCTTTCAGTCACACTGCTATTTATTCAGTTTATTCAGATTACTTATTGTTGAAGGCTTCACATGTCAATAACTCTTTTATTGATGAAATATACACATGTCAAGAACTCTTGCTGTTACATGCATTTATTCATATACATACTAATTTATCCTCCTGCATTGTAATATAACTACTTAGACAAGTACCTACTTCTTCCGATAGAATAGTACATCCAACTAATATTCAGGGTTGGAAGGTTATGGGTGGATCCTGTGTGCAGAATTAATATTCCCAGTAGGGTATACAGAAAGCAAGGTATACAGTAAGGAAATAAGTAGGCAGGAATCAGCCATTACTGGCATAATGACATGATGTTTTTATACAAACGGCAATATGCCTGGCAAGGGGAAGTGTGGGAAGTGCAAGGTCTCCTCAGAGAAGATTTCTAGAAAGAACAAGTTCACTGTTCCAGAGAATCAGGTACTACTGTAGGTCCTCTATCTCTATGGCTGATGACTCTTTGGGCAGAAGGCTTCTGACTGGCCTACTATGAATGTGCTTGACAGGATCAATGCTATCAGTGGCCAGGACCTAAGAGCATGTCAGACATAGCACCACCTGCAATATCTGCTAAAAAATTGGTTCTCCGTCTTGCACGAGAAGGTAGGGCAATGTGAGGAGGGCCTCTGGTTGAGCCATGTTTGATGGAGGTTGAGGAGTATGCTTTGGTAATGCTCCAGGTGGGTATTGCCACAACTGTATTGCACTATAATTATATTCCATTGCTCCTTTAATCACTACACATCTCACTAATATTGTGCATAAGATACTATATGGACATCAGGGGGGTACAGCCTCCATGGGCATCTGTATGAGATAGGGTATTATTGAGGACTGTTAGTATGCACTGTGGTATTAAATCTGCACTGGGATTATTTTAGAAGGTTGTGGGTTATACTGGTACTGGGCTTTTTAGTTTGCTGTGTTCACAGGTGACTCTCTCCAGCACTGCTTCCATGGACCATCCACCTCATGATGTCAGAGGCTTGTCTGACTCCAGTGATGATGGCGACGGTGATCAGATGGCATGGTAATTGCATACAGTTTCTGTGTTGGACCTAGGGAGTATGCAGACTGGATTATCTACACATGCCATGGACACACCCTTTGTTTCTTGGGTGTCTGCAAGAGCAAACATCACACAGCAGGACAGGTTACTGAGGACACATAGTCAGGGAAGTGTGACACCCCATGGGCCTGTGATCAATGTCTTCCACAAGCCCACTATAGCAGGGCAGGTTACATGGGTATGTGTGTACCAGTGCATATCAGAAGCATAGGTACCATCCTTCTCCTGAACTAGAGTCATCATGCAGGCACAACCTAGTACCACCACAGCCTTTTCAGAATTGATACGGATAATGCAGGGTACGGGGATAACCTCCTAGAGTGCATGTCCTGCATGTTTGACAGTTCTGATAGACTTAAACACATAATGCCACAAGCCATATCCTCCCAGGATCACATGCAGGCACTGTTCATGCAGCTAATCCATTGCCGCCTCCATGGATGGTAGCCATTGTGGGCATGGATTAATGGTTGCACACACATTTTCTGCACTTCCTCAGCAGCATGGCATGTGGAGGTGCATACACGAAGGAGAGGGCATAAGTTCATAGGTTATTACCAAGCTTACAACCAAAACAGACCATCAAGAAGTTCAGCCACATCACCCAGTACTGGTGAGAAATTATCAGTGCTCCCCATTAAGTAGACATTTTCCACATATTCCTGTTGAAACTTTGTGATCAACTATCCAATCATCCATACTGGTTTAAAGGTTGCTTGGAAAGTACTCTGCTTGATAGGTAACAGCAGCCTATTACAGAAATGGGGTTTAAACTGGGTTTAGCATCTGTCATGCCATCTGGTCTTATTGATGGGATAGTGTAGGTTTAGGTCTCTAGAATAAGTGCTTTACTACCTGCTCTATTTAAGTGAAGGAGTTCAAAAAGTGCTACGTCATACATAACATCCCCAGGGTAAGCCAGTTGCAGCAATAGTTTATCTGGTAACACACAATCATAATCACCTAGCACACATACATATAATCAGGACCATGGCACTGTCCATGTAACCTCTGGTAGAAGCAGCTCTTATGGGGGGGGGGGGTGACCATGGGATGCCCAACTAGTACCATGCATGCCCTGGACCTGTACATTAGAACAAATTGCAGTGCTGCAACTACTGCTGGAGCTGTGGCCCAACCATACACGCATGCATGCACACACACACACACACACACACACACACACACACACACACACACACACACACACACACACACACACACACACACACACACACACAAAACTATAGCCTGCACAGCCACATACACTTAAACAACCAGTACCAGTACATCATACAATGTTTCTCAATAATACCCTAAAGGCCCACACCTTGCACACACACTCTGCAAAAAAGAACATTTCATTTGGTATAGCACTCATACATTTCCATGTGGAAGACATTGGACAACACTTGCGTTCCTTCCCACACCTGTGCAAATGATGATAACTGTGCCTTGCCCTTTGTGCTTTGCTACTTGCGTTGCCTATGTCTGATGCAGAGTGTGACCAACCTATGCATTGGTAAACACAATCTGGTATTGGGTTTGCCTGCATCACTTTTACTGTAGGGTATATGCCATACTATGGGCTGAAGCTGTATACTGCCTGTTTGCTAGTGCCATGGCATACTGCACCCAATTCCTTCTTGCAGTTTCATCCCCTGCAGCTGGCTCCTCCACTGACCCCCCATCTGGTTTAGCCTTCACTGTCTCATGTGTTGAGAGATGTCCTTCCTGCAATTGTCTTCTCTTCTGTAACTGCCTCTTAAGTATCATATGATGTTGTACGGCACACATTGAAAAGATTTTAGTACATGTGCCAGGGTCATACTGCAGGGGACCTCCAGCTATATCCAGGCACTGAAAGTGTACCTTCAACTGCCCAAACACCTGCATCATAATGACCCTGGTTTGTGATAGGGCAGAGCTGTATTTTTAGTATGTCTCATTCTATGGATTTCTGATGGGTGTCATCAGCTAGGGCACCAGGGTATAGCTATCATCACTAATAAGATGGCCCTGGGGAAGTTACCCCTCACAAACCATTGATGACTGTCACATGTGGATGTGGAAGTCATGGTAACAGCCTGGGTGATCTGCAGATACATTGTAGATTATACCCTTTACATTACAGAAAATGTGGCAATTGATGGAGTGATATCCTTCACTTACTTCTTCCCACCTCACCATGTGAGGCATTTATTCAAATATGGGTAGAGTCAATGGCCCCCAGTAACTCAGGGAAATGGGCTATATCATAGAAGTTCCACATGGTGTTGGCTTTTTTGTCTGTGGTACATGGAAACAACATGTTCTCCCCCACATGCTGCAGCATGGCATTGAGAAACTGATAAATTATTCTTGAGGCAGATGCCTGAGATATCCTCATTGTGTCCCCAGTTGGTTGCTGAAAAGTCCCTGTAGCTAATATATGTAAAGCCACAAATTCTTTGGTATCTGCAGGGATAGTAATCTATGTCTCTCATGGAACTGTATATGAGGCCATCATATGTCTACCCTATCTTGCATGGTGTCCTGATCCACATAACACCAGCCACAATGTCGGTGTCATGAAGTACATGAAATGTTAAGCACAGTCAGATGATACTGTACCTCTGGGGGGTGATGACATGCACCACTGCAACTTGTAGTGGCAATAATAGCCTGTTGCATACACACATCAACTAATGCTACAGCAACCCCTAACATATGAATGTGATTCCCCAGCGTGAACATAAGGATTTGGCTGTGATCAGTGCCACTAGTGTTAGAGCACCACTGTGTACATTTCTGAATTACTTCACCATTTTCTTTGATCTCATTTGCATACACAGCAATCCTCATTTTAATACTTTTTCTCATTAGAATTTGTTTGTCTAGCCATTAGCATATATGGCAAGCTGCTCTGCTTGGCCAGCAGCACTTAAGCTACATGCACCTTTAAACTGCAAACACCATGTGTGTGTGGCAGCTCATCACTCGCAATTGCCTTCTGCAATATGGCTAATGTTTCTGAATACCAGAGATACCATTGTTGTCATATTTTTCTATGCATATATAACATCTTTATTAAATCACAATTTACATAATGACAAAGGCACACATACATTCACAGAAAAGAAAACATATCATAGTGATATATGTGATAGTAGTTTGAGTTGGACGGAGACCTACTTTTGGAACTCCATCCCTCTGTTCCTCTCCAGCTTCCACATCATGCTTTTACCATCTGTAGTATTCACAAAATATTGAGGAAAGACAGGGAAGTCATCACTTTCACTGGTATTTTTAGGTTCCTGGGCATGGTCCAACTTCAGCTGGATCAGTGCTCCATCCAAGTTAATACATTAATAAAATAAAATAAAATAAGAAAATACCTGTACTTTGTAGTTACTACCACAAGGTAAAACATCTTGTTTTGTAACTGAAGCCACTATCACTTCTCTCTGGAAGGTTTCCCTTGTCATTCCCCTTCATAAAGGAGGGAATTCTTTAGACCTCTCAAACTTCCGACCAACAGCCATGCTATCACCACTGGCCAAGATTATGGAAAAGTGCGTTCACAACCAATTAATGCACTATCTCACCCAAAATAAACTACTGACCGACTCTCAGCATGGTTTCAGGCCACACCACAGCACCACATCAGCCCTCCTATCCTTCTCTAACTCTATCAACATCAACCGAAACAATAACAAACTTACATCTGCTCTCTTCCTAGATCTCGCAAAGGCCTTTGATATGGTCAGTCACCAACTGCTTCTCCGTACCCTGAAGGAACTGTCACTGAATAGTAGCTCCATTAAATGGTTCCAATTTTACCTGTCTGATAGACACCAAGCAGTTTTATGGCAGAATACTCTATTCACACGTCTACTCATTACTCTAGGAGTTCCCCAAGGCTCCATACTAAGACCACTACTTTTCTCAGTCTTTATCAACAACCTACCCACCATCACTCCCAAGGCCACCTGCATCCAATATGCATATGACTCTACTTTAATATGTACCGCCTCCTCCTCAACTGAGCTTATAACCATAACCCAGAATACTTTCAATGATGTAAAAAATGGTTTGCAAACTGTCAGCTACTATTAAACCCCAACAAACCTAAACTGCTCATCTTTTCCCCCACCTGCAAATCCTCCTCACCATTCTTTACTATAAGTTCCAACAATGGCACAATCATATCCCCAGATACTCACACAAAACTCCTGGGCGTCACAGTCGATAATGCCCTAAAATGTGATATCCATGTCAATCAAGCCATCAAATCTTTCAACAAAAAACTGGGCTCCCTATACAGGATCAAACCCTTCCTCACTCCTTTTGCAAGAACCACTATCGCTCAGACCCACCTACTATCTACCCTACTCTATGCCTTCCCACGCTTCACTAACCTGAACCAAGCCACCCTTACCAAACCTGCTAGTTGTTACAACCATATTGCTAGATTTGCTACAGGTGCTACCTTTAGGACCCACCATTGTATCAACCTAACTCAACTAGGATGGCTAGAGTGGCCCAGTATTCTCTGATACAACCAACTTATAATAACCCACAAAATGCTATATCAACCCGAAAAAACACCAGCACTAAATAAGATCATCAAACCATACAGCAACCTGAGGACACTATGCTCTGCTGACAAACTGCTGGTACAAACAACTAAGAGCATAAATGTGGCTGGGGACTCACTATTCACCAACTCAGTAGGCAAAACTTGGAATATGCTACCTGCCAAATTTAATCACCAATCCTCCTTAACCCAGTTCAAAAAAAGCCTCAAACTACACTTCCAACAGCACTGGCAGTGTCCCTGCTTAAACCCCGACTAAACACCACCCGCTGTTCCTGCAAATTCTCCCTAATCATTTCAATCTTATACTCTAATAAGTATACAAATTCTTGAAGGGACTTAGCCCATAACTCCATGTATTATTGTCTGAAGTTGAAGCCGCATGATTTTGATGTTGTCTACTATGTTTTATCCATGTTTGTCACCCTACTGAAAACTGCATATTATACTTATCTCTAAATGTTTCTATTGTTCCTAATGTATTTATACACTGCTTTCTGGAGCTTTTTTACCCGGGCCTCCACTGAAAATGGACATATATACAGTCAGACTTTCCTGGTAAAAAAATGTAAAATAAATAAAATAAAAATAAAATAGATGTATCCAAGAATCCTTTTTATTAGCTGGAACAGATAGGTGGAATCTGGACTTGGAAAGTCCCCACGAAGATCCTGTACTGGAATGCCAGGCCAATCCAGAACAAGGCTGGGATTACTTCTGGCTTGATATAGTTTTTGACACTGTGTTTATAAGGGAGAACTAACTCGATGACTTTGGCCTATTTCTTAATGCCGTTGTGTCCACCAGGTTTCTCTGTTATTCAGCACCCTTGGCCTGAAGCTTAATGCAGGGCTGCAAACTGTTTTGGGTTTGTCATGGGCACATAAGCAAACTGTGTGTATGTCCTCCCTTACCATCCACCAGATAGACTTCATCTCTTCAGTATTATCAAATCCAACTTGGCTGG
This sequence comes from Protopterus annectens, assembly GCF_019279795.1. Lineage (NCBI taxonomy): Eukaryota > Metazoa > Chordata > Ceratodontiformes > Protopteridae > Protopterus > Protopterus annectens. Next base: position 497,144,534 of record NC_056729.1, on the reverse strand, counting down.
TATCGGGGACTTTAACATTTTAAGTGTTGAAGAAGTGTCTGTAGTTTTTGTAAAATAATTCCTTTGTACTATGAAGGAGTTTGGTTTTGCTTTGACTCTTACTACTACTGCCCACTGACATGAACATACCCTGGGCTTAATTTTCCAGCTCAGGTGACTTGATGGTAGAGACAGCCATTTGTTCACACTATTGTTGGATTCATTTTGTGGTTAAGCAACACAGGATGGAACCTCTAATGTGGGGATGGTGTAATGCATAGATTTTAGTCCGATAACCCAGATGTATGTTTTCCTGTACTGCACCAGACCAAAGCAGTTAATCCACATGAGCTTACTGAAACTTGCAGTCAAGCCATGACCCACTCACTTGATCTATTTGCATTATTTTTATGTGTATGTGTGTGTGTGTGTGTGTGTGTGTGTGTGTGTGTGTGTGTGTGTGTGTGTGTGTGTGTGTGTGTGTGTGTGTCTGGCCCATATTGAGGTAGGTTAGCAACAATTCAAAGCTCTGTGAACCCAGGAATGGTGGGCAATGGATTGACAACCAGTGATTACACACTCATCTGGTTGACGACAAGCTTTTCACAGCAGCAACTGACTGTATCTTTTTTTCCTGGAAGGTTGTGCAACGTATCATATCATATAACATGCATTGATTCTTAACGGATGTTTTTATATTATGTCTAATTTGTTATAATTATTTAAACTACAGATGCTTTTATTTTATTTTTGAAGACTGTAAAATTATTGTTCTTAAAATGTTTTGTAATAATTTGGAGCATTTCTCCCCAGGCATCCACTAAAAATAGGTTTATTCCCAATTAGACTTTCTTGGTAATCAAATGACAGTAAATAAATAGCAAGAATAAACACCTTACCTCCCTTGCCTCTGATAAATGTTAACCGGTTTCTCATTTTTCTTTTTTTCTTTCTTAGTTTGCCTTCTACAAGTTCTGTGTTCCAGACAATACACTCTTGGAGATATGTGTTCATCCATAGGAGTGTTTGCCACCCTGAAAATTAAGTGGGTTTCTTATCTCTAATTACAGTGATTCTGTTTCTTTGGTTTTCAGCAATTGTCAGTCCACTTGTGAACTTAATCCATGACCAACAAGACTAATAATTTCCTGCTTGGAGATGCTAAGATTTGTCCTTTACCAGGTTGTCTGTTCTTTCCTCATGATTGGGTTTTTCCCAGATGTTTATGGATGTACTGGTTACACCTGTTCTAAAGAAAGACAGATTAGATTTTGATTATCTGAATAATTATATTTAACCTTGAAGGTTCCATTTATCAGTAGGATTCTTGAGAATATGGTACTAATGCAGCTAGAATCTTATCTGAAGAGCAACAATACTGACAACATATTTCAATCTGCTTTTCATTCGAGTCACTGGACTAAGATAGTCCTCACACTTGAGTCCTTAATGAATTCCTAGTGGTGAAGATCCATTGCTTCTATTCAGTTTTAGTTCTGTTTGACTCCCCATTGGATTTTGGCTTTGTACATCATGTGAACCTTTTTGATCGACTGTTTGCAGTATTACTGCAATCTTTAGGGTACTGTCTTGGACTGGGTGGCCCCCTATCATTCTGGTCAATCAAACTTGTCATACCCTGTTACCTGTGATGTTCTATGGGAATCTGTTTTGGGACTGCTGTTATTCTCTAGGGATGCACTTCTGCTGGGAAACATTATTTATTGGCATTTGTTTACTGGGATAGTCCACTGGGCAGATAAGAGCCCATTTTCACTGGAGGCCCAGAGAGAAAAATCATAAACATGGACATAACATAGCACTGGATTTAACATTTGTAAACGTTCCATATACATATTCATGGAAAAGTAATTAACAATTTGTTACAGTACATGTCAGAGGAATTGGCAAAGTTTACAATTAAAACAAACTTGTAATTCAAAGTGGGATAAGTCACATGTAAAGGAAAAACATTGCATGAAGTCTCTGCCATAAATGTAGTAGGTTACTCAAAACATTTTATAGTAAGTAGACATTAAATAGGTAAGAAGAATGTATAGTGAATAAGAATATATTCAAAAAGTAGGGGTAGTCGAGATTTAAAGGGTGGGGAGAGTGGTGCAAGAGCAGATCCATATACACGAGAGGTAGTCGTGTAAAGAATTTCTGAGTGATGCATAGTTTTGATTTGACCTAATGGCTAATGGTAGAACATTCCATGCTTTGGAAATAGAACAAGTATAGAGAAGCTGGCCAGCAGGTAAGTAAGGTTTATGCACCTGCAAAAGGTGTTGATTTTCAGATTTTAAAGACCTATTAGGTTAATAGTTGCTAAATAATGAGTGAGTGCAGGACAAACTAAAGATTTGTAAATTAATTTATGTACAGTTGTTAGTTGGAGGTAGGAGAGATAGTGTGAGAGTTCAAGCCACTTAAGGGAGTGTAAAGCTACGCAGTAATGGGTGAAATGTTTAGCATTTATAGCAAATTTCGTGACTTTCTTGTAACACATTTCAAGTTTGGGTCTCGGGGAGGATTGTAGCTTAGTAAGTAATGGGGCACCATAAATGAGAGAGGCAAGTAGATAGGTGGCAATAAAGGTTTGTTTATTGCAGGGACTGAGAAAGTGTTTGTCTCTGTAAAGAATGCCTAGCTTCTGGTGGATTTTGTTAACATTATTTTGTATGTGAATGTCAAATTTTAGCTGTTCATCTATTATTACTCCCAGTAGCTTGGTATAAGTAACAACTTCTGTTATTGTTTTACTTTGAGAGAATGGTAAACTGGGCCTTTTCTATGAGGGTTTTTTTCTTGGGGGATAAATAGAAGTACCTTGGATTTATTTAGATTAAGTGAGCGGTGGTTGTTTCTGAGGCAGGTCTCTATGGAGGTAAATGCCAGATGAGTAATCTGTTGCAGATTAGATATTGAGTTAGCAGAGCAGATAACAGAGGAATCATCAGTGTATTGTATTAGAGAGCAGTGACTGAATGAGGACAGGAGACTATTAATAAAGATGCTAAAGAGAAGGGATACTAATATAGAGCCTTGAGGGACACCAGTAGGGTTATTAAGGTATGAAGAAAGATAGTTTTTCCATTTGACTGCCTGTTACCTGTCCAGTAGGTAACTTGAGAACCATTTAAGACAGGGAGGAGAGAGTTGGTTTAGAAGTAACGGGTGAGAAACTGTGTCAAAATACCTTGATGGGTCTAGAAATAGGGAGGAGACTATTTTACCTGAGTCTCAGGCTTCGCTGACTATGTCTATGAAATATATCAAGGCTGTCATAGTACTGTGACCTGGTCTAAAACCATGTTGTGCAGTTGGCAGAATCTGGTTATCAAGGAGAAAGTTTAGAAGTTGTACATAAATGCATTTCTCAAGGAGCTTGGAGATGAGGGAGAGAATGGCTATAGGTCTGTAGTTGGACATATCAATAGAGTTGGCTCCTTTATGAAGAGGTAAAAGAAATTCTTTTTTCCACAATTTTGGGATATAGGATTTGATAATGGACCTATTGACTAGTATACTGATAGGGTAGGCAATGGCATCAGCAGCTAGTTTTAGATATTCTGTGGGTAGGTTATCAGCTGTATTTGAGATGTGAGTTTAAGGAAGAGCCTTTTTATAGTTATAGTTGGAACTGGTTTAAGTGTATGTGTGGGTGTAGGTTGGATTGCAGTTTCATGAGAATTTAGTGAGGAGGAAGAGGAAGTAGAGTGGGAGGGAGGGAGGGAGGGACAGGATGGTTTAGATGGACTTGAATAATTAGAATTATTTGAGTGTGTCACAGTGAGGTTGGGGAAAGTTGGCAGTGATGTTTGAGACAGTATTAATGAAATAAGTGTTAAAGAGATTAACAATTTGTGATGGAGTTTTATCCGGATATCTGGCAGATCTTTTTATTTTTTTGCAATTGTTTCCAGATTTTGTCCCTGTTTAGCATTAGCTCTTTTGCGATTTAGTTAACCATGGGGCATGGTTATTTTTTATTCTTTTTACTCAATGGGGTGCAAGGCTGTTTATAGTATCTAGAAATATTTCATTAAAGTAATTCACCACATCATCTGGAGTTAGAGTTTTCAGGATATTCCAGTTCATATTTGTCAGTAGATTAGAGAAAGTTTGCGGTTTGAAGTTGGTCAGATTACATATTTGTTTATAATGATGTTCCTTTTGGAGGGAGGGAGCTGTTCTAAGAACAAAGGTGGGAAGATGGTCACTAATTGCATTAGGGAGAGTACTGGCTGAGGAGATTTTATTTGGATCAGTAACCAGTATCCAGTCCAGGACAGAGACATCAGTATTACATCTACTGAAGCTAGGAAAAGTAGGAGACCAAACAACAATCCAATACATTTGTGGAAGAAGGTAAGTCCACTCCAAGTACTGTAGTTTCTTTTCTTTAATATAGCACAAGCAAAAATAATAAAAAAGTACAGAATATATATTGAAATAGATAATAAAACAACTATGAACACACATTTTTGATATTCTATGGGTAGGTTATCACCTGGTGGTGGGACTTCTTCAGGTAAAGGCATTCACTAAAACCAGTGCATTTAAATACAGTCCATGGTGCAAGCGTGTTGTTAGTCAGCCAATGGGTGAGGGCTATTCCCAGCACACTGATGATGCTATGAGGGTCCACTCAATAAGTAATTACTTCCTTTAAGAGTTTCTTTCAAAACACCCTCTGGACTTATTAAAAAGGAAGTAAGTATACACACTCTCTTGTCCAGTATTGTGACATAGTAAATCATACTCATAATATGTAAACATACAGTTATTAAAAATATTTAAATATATGAGAACCTTTTAAAATGTCATTGTTAAAATGTTTGAAAATATTCAAAATATTTAAAAATGTACAAATATGCTTAAAATGCATATAACAGAATGGTGAAACATAAAGACGTAGTAAAATATACTAATGCATAAAAAGAATAATATTTTCAAACATTTTTAACAACATTTTTAAAAGGTTCTCATATATTTAAATATTTTTAATAACTGTATGTTTACATATTATGAGTATGATTTACTATGTCACAATACTGGACAAGAGAGTGTGTATACTTACTTGCCTTTTAATACGTTCAGAGCGTGTTTTGAAAGAGACTCTTAAAGGAATTAATTACTTATTGCGTGGACCCTCATAACATCATCAGTGTGCTGGGAATAGCCCTCACCCATTGGCTAACTAACAACACAGTTGCACCATGGACTGTATTTAAATGCACTGGTTTTAGTGAATGCCTTTACCTGAAGAAGTCTCACCACCAAGTGGGACAAAAAGTGTTTTGTGTTCACAGTTGTTTTATTATCTATTTCAATATATATTCTGTATTTTTTATTATTTTTGCTTGTGCTGTATTAAAGAAAAGGAACTACAATACTTGGAGTGGACTTACCTTCTTCCGCAAGTGTATTGATCTATTGAAACTAGTTGGAGTGGTTATAAGTTGAGTGAAATTAAACAAGTTAATGTTGGAGGATGGGAATTCAGAGCAAAGATTTAGCCAGTTAATATTAACATCGCCCAAAATTATGGTTTCGTTTTTAATTGTATTGGTAGTCCAGACAAGAATGTCTTCTAGAACTGTTGTATTATTGCCAGGGAGTATGCATAGAACTATAATGCATAAGCCTTTCAATTTATTTATTTTTAGGAAGGCAATAAGAATTTCTGCGTTCAAGAACTGTGGAATAGTATTAGTGCATGGGGCTATATTATAGGTGTTAGGGAAGAGGAGAGCAATACCACCTTCTTTCTTGTGAAGCCTGTCAGACCTAATATAATCGAAGCCTGAAGGGAGGAATTCAGAGTTTTTTTATATTAGGTCTGAGCCAGGTTTCAGTGGCAGCGATAATATCTGATTGAATGCTATCCAAGCATGAAGGTACCACTGCTACACTGATGATGCACAGCTACAAGTCTCCATCCTTTAGAGCACTGTGTCTACTAAAAATAATTCTGCAGATGATTTTGAATCATTCAAATCAGTGATCTATTAAAGCATAGCACTTCTAAGATGGTTGCCAAGGCTAATCACTCCAGTTTTCAAGTCTCCTATGATTCAATACTGTGCTTCAATATCATCTGTCTTGGTAAGAAGCTGGAATTCATGTCAAAACTCTGTAAATTATAGGCTGTAGTTCTCAAAATACTTACAGTTAAGGCCAGCTATCAGCAATCATCAAATCCGCTTGCCTAGCTCCTAGGAACATTGCCCTTATTATATACCCTATTCTATCTGAAGATCTCTCAGTGGTTCCTTACCTTGACTTCCTCCCATTTGAATTATTGTAATGCCTTGTATTTCAAGCTACCTGATTATGAAGCCAAGAATTAAACCACGACCTTAGAGAAAAAAACAAAACTCTGTTGAAGTCCAAAAACGTAGTTTTAATTCCAAAGTATTCCAATTCCAGAAGTCACAGGAAGAAATCACACAAGCCTGATTATGAAGTTATCACTTGTAGCTGGAGCTGAACTCTGCAGCATAATGACTTAAAGATGAGGTCTGCCATTGCTATTATATTACACAGGCTTTTCATAGGTTGTACCAGCTGCTATTTAGACCTCATATAATCCACAAGATAGTGGCCATGATCTATTTGGCCCTGTATGACTTTGGTTCTGTCTATCTTCAGGAGTTACTGACTTGGTACTAACCTGTTGTACCTTACATTCCTGGGCTGCTGAAGGTTCCAAGGATGTATCTAGAGTCATATGGGGACTACATCTTTGCTTATTAGAGCCTATACTGTTGGAACCTTCTACCAGAGTGACAAAGGGAGGACCCATTGCTAATTTGCTTTGTCTTTTTTTAGCTAGTATATAACATCTGATGTAAAACAATACCTCCACATGATCATCTTTATTATTTTGATTAATTTTACTTAATATTATATTTTTATGTTGATGTTTTTGGCATGTATTTCTATGGTTTATTATTGATTTGTACTTAAATGTCCTCATCACTTCATATGATTAACTATAGTACAAAGTAAAAGCATCTGTTCTGACTCTGTGGCATAGAAGGATGAAGTCCTATGACCCAGAAGATCAAAGTTTGAGCAGTAGTTTGGGTACTGGAACAGAGTGAAGGGGGAACCATGCAAATGAGAAGTTCACACCAGCTTGCCCATTCCAGAGAGACGGAAAAGTGGTTTTGGTTAGATAACCACCACCAAGAAAATGGAGGCTTTGTATGCACAGAAATAGCCAGTATCACAAAAGTGGGCTTGGTGCCTCCAAGATAAAAGCAGAAGCCTTTCATCTTGTGTGGGTGGCAGCATGCACAGGCATGGAGAGGGTGTACGAAGCCCTGCAGTGACATGGGTGCTCATGCCACTGTGGGAAGGCTTAGAGCCTAACTAGAAATGCCCTCATTGACACGATGCTGGCAAACACACTAATAATGTCTCTGTCAGAATTTTGGCACCTCCGTTCAGTTCTTGCTGTTGCACTAGGTACTCCCCAGCAGTAGTGGAATGAAAGCACCGGGCACAAAAATAGGGAGGCCAGATGATCAGCAGGCATGGAGGCAAGAAAGACATTGAAAAAAGTAAGAACATAAATTCTTTTTAGTTACAGCTGGGGGAGGTGTTGGATTATTTTGAATAGTAGGAATGAAAATTCAGAAAGCACATAAAACATGCATCGTATTATTGGGAAATATTTCTTTAATGTTCTCCCTGAGGTTGCACAGTCTAAGCTGCAAGGAATCTGTCTTAATTCTGAATCTCCATGTATAGAGTTTTCCACAGAATCCCATGGCAAGTGAAACTTGATCAGAGACACATTTGCTGAAAGTGTCAATTTCTCCTATGCACCTCACTTGAGAAGGTGTTGATACAGATCAGAATAGAAAGGAGAAAAGATATGTGCCATGATCCATCCTCTTGCTTGGTGATGTCATTTCTACTGTGAATGTTTTAGAGTCCTTGTACTGAGATAATTCAAAGCAAGAACAGGCTCTATATGCATTTTCCAGAGTGCCTAATAGGATGATTATATTCTCTGCCACTGTGGTCCTCAACAGGAAGCAAATGCCCACTGGAAAAATTTGATCTGCTGATTCAAGTAAAGTGATATTCAGGTGCTAGATGTTTCCCCTATGGGAAACTGTGACTCTTAGTCATAGGACAGTCATCCTGCCTGTGGACCAGATAAAATACTTAACATTTTTAAATTATTGGTTGCAAATCCTGGTTGAAATTTATAAGGGAGTTTAACTTTTATTCAAATATCTAACTATACTTAAAATCAATGTTATAGTAATGATTATGTTCAAACTGTCAGTATGAAAAATATAACAATAGGTTAAAATTATCTTTATGAAAAAAAAAAGATAATATATTTGAAAAAAGTACCAAACAGCTTTGTCACCACAGAAAGCCTCACATTCATTCAGCATATTTAAAATACATGACTGTTATTCTAGTACTCTGTGCCAAGTCAGCACTATGTTTGAAGAAAGATAACAATAGAAGGTCTGATTCTGCAAGCTTTACATCTGCATTGCACTTTGCTAACAATGTTTGCTAACAATGAGTCAACAAACAGCAAGCTTGGTTCTGTCATATGATGAGCCCTGATAACTTTAGCTAACTGATCACACAAAACCAGATTTCAGCACAGCTTTGGCATACTGTACCTATCTCTCCTGTTCAACTGCTTATGCTGCTATTATCAAAACATTCACCTATGGTAGCTGCTTTTATGTATACTTCATTTAAGAAAAAGAAACTCACTTTGCAAACTGAATGCATTGTTACTGAAATAAATCTAAACTAATTTTACTGTGAACCTTAATTATTTTTTTGAAGATTTCTGTTCATGATCTTACAGTAGCAAAATGCAAAACACTTGCATACTCGAGAAACATACAGGTAACCATTTGAAATGTTGGGACCTGCTAGAACGATTTATGAAATACGAAGATTGAATGGCCAGAATATTAGACTTGCATATTCTAAGTATGAGAGGCCATTTCTTGGAATATTCTCTTTTCTTCAAGGTATGGCAATCTTGGATTTGATACATTTAAGTTTATGTGGGGGGTATAGGGGGCACCCCCACACACAAAAATAAATTTAAAAGAGAAGAGCGATTTTCTAAATTTGATCTTCTCCTGTGTTTTTGGTCTTTTTTCTTTTTCTTTTTTTTGGCTTGTTGGCACTCAGCATTTCGAGTGCCAACATTTCATCAGGAAGCAGAAAAGATGCCATCAAAATAAGAATATGTTAATCAGTATCATACTATGATCACTCACAATCAGAATGTCGTACTAGTTAGAAAGAAAAATAATAAAGTAATCTGGAATGGTCTCTTAATGGCTGAGTCTTACTATATACCAATGAGAAATATGCAGATTGTATAGGGGATAAAACAACTACAAATAATACAGTAAACGTACATATCCATTAAATGAGTGCTTCTACCGTTACAGTCAAAGACTAAATTGTTGCTATAATTCTTAACAAATTCTCCTTGTTCACACCCTCAGCAATAGCTTTATCAGCAGTGAGTATATTACCTTATTGCTAATCTTGAAATCTGCAGATTCATCCACACATTTCCCAGCCATGGAAGCAGTAGTGTTTCTAAAAAGATTTCCACTGTTCTAGTAGCACTATGTGCTTGCTGCAGCTCATACAGATTTAAGGTGGGTGTTTTTAAGTACATTCATTTAGTACTGCAAAATGTTTGATGAATCATAAGAAATGCACTTTGAAGGCAGCATTTATTCCTTGGCTAACCACTATGCTAGATGTACAGCTACAGTAACATACTTCTGATGTTTTTAAACTGTAACTGCTGATGTAGTAAATAAGCTCTTAAAATCACTCATATTTTATAAGCGCTTAATACCTGAGACTGGTAATGTCTGATAGAATGACTGTGTTATGTATATAGGGGTGAATTTAATTTATTCAACCCATATAATGAACCTCTGAATGCAATTAAAGTGATTTACAAAGCTTTACATCAAGCAAACACATATACTTTAAAGCAGTAGTGGTCACACAAAGAAGAGTCTTATAGCAAAAACACTGCACATCTGCAAAATTATAAAGGGCGGATAGCACTGGCTATTGTTAACAATTAGATGTGGTTTGATAAACATTGGTAGGTCACTAGTCAAAGCAAAATTATTTTCCTCTGTACTTCACGTAGTGTGATAAAAACAGAAAGTGGAATGCAGTTTTTGGGCAAACTTAACAGATACAGTTATCAGCATTATTGCTACAAGTATACTTTCCCCTAAGATTAAATATTGTGTATATGTTCAGTGTGGGAAACTGGGAATGGAGTGGTGCAGTGATGGACAGTATTGGGTTGGAGGATGTCTTGAATGCCAGACACAGGTCACCTCTTAGCAGTCTGTAGGATAGCGAGTATAGTGACACAGCTTTGAGTAGATCCATGCAAGACAGTGTTTTGGCCTCATATCCTTTTAGTAAGGTACCTGCCGTTTTTAATTTCTACAAGTCTTTTGGGTTTCTAATACCATGATGGGAATGGACCCCATTCCTAAGTCAAAGTACGATTAAAGTTGATGAAATTAGTATTGTTTCACTCTTTGATGTTAGCCAAAAGTGCTCTTCACAGCACCCACAATGTGCTCAATAATGACTCCTTCTGCAATTCGTATGGTGTTACATGAATTGGTAACATATCTAAATATGATTGTAAATTCTTTTTTATAAGACCAGTTGCTCCTACTACTACTGGAACTGTCTGGGTATCTTTCTTCCACATGGCTCTCATTTCTGCCTGCAGATCAAGGTATTTTATGACTTTGTGTCTTTCTGTATGCAAGACACTGTAGTCACTGGGTGTGGCAATTTCAGTGATCAATGCTACTTTTGTCTTCTTTTCTTGGACCACTATATCCGGTTTTCTAGCATCTATCTTTTGAACTGTTGGTATTGGGTGATCCCATGTGATATAAACTTCATAATTTTCGATGATTCTTTGTGACTCATGTTTCCAGTGTTATTCAGCCACTTCAATACCATAATGTTTGCACAATCTCCAGTGTAACAGTCTCGCCATATTATTATGCCTTTCAGTATAGAGTCCCTCTGCTATTAGTGCCTCGCAACCAGCAACAATGTGTGTGACTGTTTGCAGTTCGGTTTTACAAAACTTACATATGTCTGTTTCTCCCACATGTTCAATGAACTTTGTAAACCAGCGTGTATGTAACCCACTATCTTGGGCTGCTAATATTAACCTTTCATTTCTTGATGTGAACTCACCTCTCCTTAACCATTCCTGCGTTCGTTCTTGAGCAACATGAGGCTCTTCCAGATTTTTCTATACTTGCAACTATATTTATGTTTTTTCCACATTTCTTGCCTTCTCATCTGGTCCTTCACCTTATATTCTTTCTTTTGATTTTTAGTACATTCTGTTGCTGCTTGGTTTTTATCTACTTCTGGTTTGAGTTCCATTCCTGCTTGACGTTGATATGGTTCTGCTAAATTAAGCAGAGATGTCATCTTAGATTTATTCTCCTCATGTTTCAAAACTTTCACTACATTTGGATCCTGTGAGGTCAGCAGATATGTGTGGAGTCCCATGATTGCAGATCTATACATGTAATCAATTTCAAGGAGGCCCATCCCTCCTTCGGAACGGGGAATACATAATCTTGGTATACACTGATTTTTATAAATCATTTGGTAAGCATGAAGCATCCTTCTTGTTTTAATATCCAATCTATCCAACACTTTTTGGGGCAAGTCAATCACTCCAAGAGTGTAAGTTAGGACAGGAAGAGCAAATTGATTTATGGCTTGGTTTTTGTTCCTAGATGTCAGTGCTGTTTTCAGGATTAATTTAAGTCTTCTAAAGTACTCCTTACTGAACTTTATTTGCATTTGTTCATGTTTTATTGCTGATCCTTCATCAATTCCCAAGTATTTATACACTCCCTCTTGCTCAAGTTCTTTTATATCACATTCTTGTCCCAAACTGATGTTTTCCTGGTGCTGCAGTTTTCCTCTTTAAAGGTTGCTTTTGCACATTTATCAAGACCAAATGACATTCCAATATCATCTGAAAAAGTTTTGACAACCTGCAGCTGTGCTTTCAGTTCCTCATCTGATGAGCTACATAGTTTTAAATCATTGACAAAGAGAAGATGAGAAGTCATTAGACTTTGTTGTTTTCTTGGAGCCAAATTGTAGCCATGGCCTAAGCTGTTACGTAAACAGTTTAATGGATTAATGGCAAGGCAGAATAGCAACGGTGATAAAGAGTCACCCTGGAATATCCCCCTTTGAATTTTTATCCCTGGGATAATAATCTGTCCTTTATAATGGCTTAATTGCAAAGTGATCTGACACTGTTTCATGGTTACTGTAATGTAGTCAATCAGTGTAGGGTGTATCTAATACATTTTTAAGCACTCTTTTATCCACGAATGTGGGATACTATCAAATGCTTTTTTGTAGTCAATCCATGCCATACTTAGATTCTTCCCCTTCTTACACTTCTCCACTATAACTTTGTTTAACAACAAATGATCCTTTGTTCCATATGACTTTCTTTTATTGCCCTTTTGTTCTACTGCCATAATTGAGTTTTCTTCTAAATGACTATAAACTCTGTCAGCGTCAATTCCCATGTATAGTTTATACGTTGTTGGAAGACAAGTTATTGGTCTATAATATTTAGGGTAGATTGCAGGTTCACTCTTAAGTAAGAGCATTGTTTTTCCTGTTGTTAACCAGTGTGGTGTGTGTTTGGGTGCACGTATAAATAGTTCTTATTCATGGCTAAATCCTCAGGCAAAGAAGTTAATACTTTAAGCCAAACGTTAGGTACTGAATCTGGGCCTGGGGTTTTCCAGTTAGAGGCTTTTTTCAACTTTGTTTCAATCTCTTTGGCTGTTATTTCATCCCATTTCATATCCTGTACCTTTAAACTTCTTATTCTTTCTTTTCCTTCTTCTATCCATTTAGCATTGTTGTTATGTTCCACAGGATCTTCATAGATTCTTCTCCAAAATGTATCTACTTCCTCTTTTTTTTGGTGATCTTTCAATTCCTTTTACCTTATTTACCAATTCTCTATAAAACTTTTTTGGGTCATCAATAAATTGCTTATTTTGTGCTTTTCCCTTATATTTATCTTCATATCTTCTAAGTCTTTCCGTCTGTTTTGTAATTTTTAGTTTGTTATCTCCAATAGTGCATAATAGATCCTGGTCTGTTCTAATACTGCACATTGCTTTATCACATCTATCTTTCTTAGTATTTTTGTTGATCTATTCCCTATTCTATAATCTTCTAACAATGACACTTCTTGTCTTAGCTGCTTAATAGTTTTCTCTATTCGATATTTCCATGATGGTCTTTGCTTTCACCCCTTCTTTTCCATCGCTACCCTGTGTTCCTGTGGTAGAACTTTATCAGTTATTAATTTAGCAGCACAGTAATTTATTCGGTTTAATTCTGTTATGTCGCATGGATCTCTATGGACAGTCCTAATTACTATGTTTGTTTGTTTTATAAAGCTTCTGACTTTTGGGGTTTTATTAACCTTCTGCAGTCTATTTCTCTCATTGATCTTGATATATCTGTCTTTATCTATTAAATCAAGTAACTCTTCTCTTAACTCATTTTCTTCCATACTGAGGGCACATCCCTTGTTTTCTGTTTCCTGTGGGCATTCTGTAGAAAATTCTATAGCATCTTCCTGTGGCACATTCTCTTCAATTTCATCCTGTGTCTTCTGTTGTTCTGTCATATGGGAACTCACTGGCCTATCACTCCTCAACATTGACTACATCAGAGTTTCCACAGTTTCGTGTTTCTTTCCTTGCTGTCTAGCTTCAAATGAATGTTTATACTGGTTTCCTGTGGAAAGCTCCAACATATTTTGATATGGCACCTGACCAATTGCTTCCTGTTCCACTGGTTTCCCCTTAATTTGGATATCCATTGCTCTGTCCTGTTGTGGTGCTTTCTGTATTTGATTTACTACACTGAATCCTTCTCTTTGCAGCTGTTCCATAACCTCAGTTTCTATTTCTTTGACTTCTCCATTACTAATCTCTTTTTCTACTTTTCCTCTTAGTCTTCTTATTTTTTGTATTGTAAAGTTTTCCATATCCAGATTCCTTTCCCTATATTTTTCTTCAAATATCTTTGATGCTGCTCTTTTTGGTTAATTTTGCATTCTCCTTTGCATAAATATTACGCCATATTAAATCTCTTTTCCTTTCCAATGCCCATATTTCTTCTTCACATGTCTCCTGATATTCTTGCGTTTCCTTATTCTGAGGACTCACTCCATCATGCTGTGAAGTAGTCTGTTTTAGACCTTCCACATTAAATCCTTCACATCACAGGCACTCCATAACTTCAGCTTCTATTTCTTTAAATTCTGCTTTATTAATCGTCTTTTCTACATTACATCTTTGAGCTATTAATCTTTTTATTGTGAAATTTTCCATATCTGGATGCCTTTGCCTGTATTTCTCTTCGAATATCTTTGCGACTGCCATCTCTATATTAGTTAACTTGGCTCTCTCCTTTGCATAAATATTGCACCATATCAAATCTCTCTTTCTTTCCCATGTCCATATTTCTTTTTTATATTTTTCAAATATCTCTAGATTTTGTTGTTTATATTTTCTCACTTCCTCAGATGCTTCTTTTTCCAAACAGATCAAAATTTCTTGATCTATATACTGTTTTTCAAATATCTGTTGTATTAATGCATGCAAATTTTTATCTGAAGCTTCTGACAGTTTTTCCTGTGGAAATAATTTTCTTTCCTCTAATTTCTCTTGTAATGGCTTTGTATATCTTGTGTCTGGAAATTCTGGGCTTTTTGCATAATAGTAACAATACATAATTTCTTTCTTATCATCAAAAGGCCACTTTATCATCTTTATGGCTCTTCTTTGGCCAATCAACCTTCTACAACAAGTGGGCCATCCTCCCCCTGAGCCTGGCCTGGCCCCACTGTAGGAATGTTTCCGTTTTTTGAGGATTCTACACTGTCATTTTTTCCAGTCCTGACACCAGTGCACCTACCAGGATTGGACACTTTTTTATCCTGGGTCTTATGCACCCAGCTATCTTTTTTATTTTTGATTTACTTCTGTCCACAATATATGCTATATACATTTAGTCTATATAGCAGTGTCTTCTTGGTGATATTTTGTGAAAAACATGGTCCACCTTGCGAAGGTACTCACCAAGACTTGAGGATGAATTTGATTTCAGCTCTACTACTCTCATTTCCTTGTTGACTTTTCATCGCTCCATCAGGACCCTCTGTGAGTATTCCAGTTGTTGCATATGCCTGAGCAGATACATGCCACAGGAGGCATTATACTATATGACTGACCTAATGAGAGTGGAGTAAAAAGGGATAATGGCATCCATAGATCTAGGTACAATGCCTTTGTTTATAAACTGTGTAGTATAGAAGGGCTTTCTCATAACAATGGTCACATGTTGGTTGAAAATTAGTTTCCAAATCCTGAACAACTGGGTCATCTATTTTCATCACTCATCACTTCACCTACAGAAAACCTTCGTTCACTAACCATGCTATAACCCCCTCACTTTCTTTGCCTCATGATGAACTAGTTACTACTTTATAGCCCTCTCTATTTAATTTTGCATTGTCCTCTCTAGTGAAATTTGTTTCCTATAAATGCACTACACGACAGCCTTTTCTTGACTTAGTACTTTATCTCTTCTAATCTCATTTACTATTTCACTGGCATTTTAACTGGCAATCTTTACTTCATTTTCCATATTTTCCAGCATTTCCTGTTTTCTCCACCAGGTCTTGCCTGTCTCCCCTGTTTTCCCCCACTATTCAGCTACCTAAGGGTTTCTTCTGTCCACTTATATATTGTACTATATTTCCCCATCATTACATGACCCATATCTCTCTCTCTCTTTTGCATAAATTATTACTATATATTTTACCTTCATTATTTTTTAACATCTTTAGTGAATTAACACTTAAGACATAGGCAAGCATGCATTTGTATAAAAGAAAACAATGTTAACATGTTCACAGTTACAAACATTATACATCACATATATTCTTTTATACAGGTATCATCAATCCAACATTACATAAATTGCACAATTCCTGCCGTCCCTTAAACCCCATTCATCTTCCTCCAAAACATTATTCTGCATGTATTGTTCCTAAAATTTCCATTTTTTTCTATGTAATTTGCTCCTACCCTTTTCTAAAGAGGTTTATTCTTTGATTTCCATTTTCATAGCAATTGGTTTTTGGCTGCCACCAGAATTAAATGTAATAAGGATTTACTACGTCTAGACAATTCAGATCCTGTATCCCAGTTCAAAAATCATTCTCTTAGTTACTTCCATTTGCTTACCCAATATCTCTGACAGAGTACTCTGCAGGAAATTTCTAAAGTCTGCCAACCCATTACACTCCAGAAACATATGTGTCCGGTTACCTCTTTCTTCCCCATCACATCTCCAACATTTAACATCTGCCTGAGGAAAAACACTTTAGAGTCTGCTTGGGGTATAAAAATACCTATGCAAACACTTCCAAGTAAACATCCTAAATGTTCTAGACTGTGTTGCATATTTGGGAGCTGTACATATGTCCTCCCATTGTTTCACTGAGAACTGCTTATCCAGTCTCTCTTCCCAATCTTTTCTAACCTCCTCTGATTAATTCCTATATTTTTCATGCAATATTTTATATGCCCTACTAATTATCCCTTTTTTAACAGCAGATTCTGTCTAGATTCACTAAAAAAACTCTACCAGAGCAGATCTTTTACTTGGGATTCTCATATCCCTGCTTCTTTGCCTATACTATGATATCAATCCCTAATAGGGAAGGCAGTCTATAACCTGCAGTCTAAATGTTTTCTTGGTCTCTTCCCATTCTATTACCTTTCAATCTCATATTTTTTGCTTTAAATACCTTGGTTTCTTTGCCATTTTCTCCAGTAAATTCCAGCCCTCTCTTGCCTATTCTCTGTAACCCTAATTGCAGTCATCCCTACTGGCAAAATCTCCTTTCTCCAGACTTGTGTTGGCTTAGTTCTTAGAATATACTTTCTCCTACTTTATGAATATAATACTTTTTTATGGCTATTATTCTCCTTAAGGATCTGCATCTAAAATCCCACTCTTTCCTCATTTCTTGAATTCCACCCTCCCCTGCTTTATCATCATCCCTTTACACTTTAAATTACAGCTTTTTCTTGTGTTATGAATATGAGCCTTAACTGTTTAGCTCTAAAATATCCCTTCAAATCAAACAATCCTAAACCATCTTGTTCTACTGGAAGAATCAACTTATCACACTTGGTACTTGCCCTCTTCCCCCGCCCAAATAAAATCTTTCAGCTCTTTATGAATTACTATCCACAACTTCTTATCTGGGTGACAAAATATGCCTGACATATATATAAAACTAAAGGGACAAAAACATTTTTATAGCTTGTATCTTGCTATCCATATCCATAAACAAGAACTTCCAGGTTTCTCAGCTTTTGTATTAATTTTGTTTAATCTTTTCCTTCATATCCTTAGCTGCCATAACAGAATTCTTTTTAACCCACACTCCTAAAAACTTATTTTTCTCATGTCTCCATAATTATGGGTATTGCTGACCCAGTTCACTTGTGGTTACATTGTTTACACATGTAGTCTTTGTTTTGTCTTTATTAATTGTATATCCTGAAAAGACTTGATACTGTCTCAGAATGTTCCACAAACACAGATGTCCTTTTCTGGTTTTATCAGGTACAAAATAATATTGTCTGCAAATAAAGCCAACTTTTCTTGATTATCATACCAATTAAATCCTTAAAATTTTGACTCCCTTATTTTCTTTGTCAGTGGCTTTAAATATAACTCAAATGCCAATGGAGAAAGGGGGCACTGCTGCCTGCTTCCTTTGTTCAGACACAACTTATCAGAGAACTCTCTTATTTTAATTTTTGTCTCAGATCCCTCATATATCCTCTTTATTACCTTAATTACTGTAACAGGGAATGTAAATACTTTCATTGACCTACTCATAAAACCCTAGATTACTTTGTCAAATGCTTTCTCTGCATCAAGACCTACCAACAGCAGTGGCATTTTCTTATATTATGCTTCCCTTTGGATCATAATTTTTCTGTTAATGTTGTCAAATATTTGCCTCCCCTCCACAAAAACACAGTGATCCATATTTATCAATTTTGGCAACACCTTTGTCATTCTTTTAGTTATTATAAATGTAAACACTTTATAATCATGATTTAAAATTGAAATGGGCCTATTGAAGCTGAGTCTGATGGGATTTTACTGTCTTTATGAATTATAGCCACTACAACTTTTTTACATGATGTACTTCCCCTCCTTATAAAATTGTGTTAAACAAAACCTTCCTGATTTTTATCACTTTCTCTCTTCTAGCTTACAAACTTCCACAGGAATACCATCTGTTCCTGGAGATTTTCCTGCAGATTGATTATACGTCACTGTTTTTATCACATCTCCTCCTATCTTAACTGTTAATTGTTGAGCCTCATCTATGTCATCTGCTCTAACCTTGACACACTTAAGTCTTCCATAAGTATTTCCATTTGTGCTTTTTTTTATTTCCATATTCCTCTCCATTATACAAATTTTCATAAAATTTCCAAAATATCTCTAATACCTCTACAGGGTCTCTGGTAATTTTTTTTTGTTTTAGACTCCCTAGGTTTGGCAACAGTCCTTTCTACTATGTGTTGCTTAAGTCATTCTGCTTCAGGTTTTTGTGCACTGGAGTTATTATCAAAGAATAACTGCTTCACAGCATTCTTTCTAAACATATGCATATTATCCAGATACTCTCTTATTTTCCCTTTAGCACTCTATATTTGTGCCTCTTCTTATTTTATGAGAGTTCCCTTATTCTGCAATATTTTAACTGTTGTCAACCCCTCTAGATAATACTTGTTACTTTTTAACCATATCACTTATTCTTTTATTTTTATCATTTTATCTCATTCACTATCTATAACTTCTTAAGAAATTTCTGTCTTCCTTAATAACTCTTGACTAATTTCCACTACCCATTCCTTAAATTCTTCTTTTTAACAGGTAGGTGGGGAAGTGCCAGTGTCTTATTTGTACTTCATTACCCTGCATTTTTATCTTAGTTTTCAATTAAATGCACATGTTCATAGGTTCACAGGTTCGTAGGTGTTTACTAGGCTAATGACCACAAGGGCGTTTTTAAGCCTAGCCATGCATCCCAACACTCTGACAAATTCTCATACCCTTGATAAGTGTAAGCAGGGTCTTGGGAGGTGAAACATTTATAAGCAAAGGCCTGGGAGATGAACCATTTACAGGCTGCCTGTGTCCATCATAGACAAAGGTGCCATACCAGGGATTAATTTCGTTTTCCCCATTCAATTGTTGAATTGACACTTGAATTGAATTAGGGAGGAACTCTACTTCATATGGATAGGGAGTCTGTTCCAGAGAAGGGTGTGTCTCCGGGATACATACCTCATACCTGTCTCTCCTGCATGTCTTATTTATAGCACATGCAAGGTTTAACCCTTTAGAATGGGTAATTTTGGTGCTGTTTGTCTTGTGGAGATGCAGGAGGTCCATCAGAGTGGGGTCTGACAATGCTTTGTATGCCAGGCATAGATTTCCCTTCAACAGTTTGTAGGAGACAGAATACAGGAATACAGCCTTGAGGTGGTCTGCGTAGAACATGTTACTTACTTTCTGTTTTATTTTAGTGAACAATGTGAGGAATTTCTGTGGATGTTCCAACTGTTGGATATTCCTGGTCCAAAGGAGGCAATGTACTTAATGATAGGTTTGATGAATGCTGAATACAATGGCAGAATGACTTCCTTGGCTGTAGATGTCATACCTTTGTTTATAAGTTGCCCAACATAGAATGATTTTCTTACTGCTGTGGACACATGATGATCAAAGGCTAGATTACTGTCTATGTGTGTCCCTAGTCCCTGATGACTGAGTCAACTCTTAGGGATGTGTTGTCACTATGATAGTTACCAGGGGTGGATGACTTCCCAAAGGATACTATTTTACATTTCTTGACATTTAATTTTAGTCTATGGCTCTCACACCGGTTGTTTGTCTGTGTCAGCCCTTTCTGGAGAATATTTGTGTCAGTGAGTGAGTCAATGACAGCTCCTAATTTACAATCACCTGCAAATTTAGTCAGCCAGAGGTCATTGACATTGGCCTTGATTTCAGAGAAGTAAATGCCAAAAAGAAGTGGTCACAGGACCTATCCCTGAGGGACACCACTTGTGACTGGTCTCGTTGTAGAGGTGGACTCCCCAATTCTAACTTTCTGGGTCCTCTCTGTGAACCAGCTGGCTATCCACTGGGTGACATATGTGTTTGTAGCTAACCTCTCGACTTTGTCAACAATGCCCAAGTAGGGTATTGTGTCAAATGCCTTGGCCAGGTCAAGGTAGACAGTGTGAACCATTTTGCCCTCATCCATTGCTTTGTCGACCTTCTTAAAGAAGTCCACCAGGTTGAGTAGGCATGACATACCCTTAATGAAACCAAACTGGGCTGGGTATGGTGTCTGAAGGTTTCCTATGTCATTATTGATCATTTTCATGATGATTTTTTCCATGGCTTTGCATATGAGACTAGTAAGATTGTAATTTCCGGGGTCTGTAGATGGCCCACCTTTGTACAGAGGGATGACTGCTGCTGTTCCCCATTCATGATGCACGAAGCCTGTTTGGAGGCCACAGTTAACTAGCAATCTTTTGTTGTCTGACCTTACCAGAGAAGACATTGTACTAAGGGGTTTGCAGCAGTCTCCCATATTAGTGAGAACCACATCCAGTATGGCTGCACCCCTGACTGGTGTATCGACAGCCTGGTCCTGGGAGTTTGTGTTTACAAAATCCAGGTATCTCTGTGCCTGTATTTTTTATGTTGTATATGATTCCCAGTTAATAGTGAGGTAATCAAAGTCGCCCATGAATATGGTATGGAGTTGCATGGTGAGTGTTTCCAGTAAGTTTAAATACATGCTGTGTGTTTCCTGGGTCATAGAGGGGGTCTATAGCTTGCAAGAAAGTTGTATTGGATATTGACTATGAAGATTTGAATGTGGAGAAGTGCAAGTGCATTGTCCTGTTTCACCAGCCTTGAGGTATATTTATTTTTGATGTAAATCGAGACACCTCCACCTTTAGTTCCTGTCTGTGTAGTAGCTGGTTTAAATGTGTGGAAAGCATTATAACCTTGCACTGTTAGTGTGCCCTCCACATCTGTAAATTGTGTCTCAGTGACTGCACACACGGCAGCAATCTCTAGGCTGAAGAGAGCTTCTAGGGAGTGGAATTTTTTTGTTCAGACTCCTAGCATTGAGCAGTAAGACCTTTAGATTTTCTTACTTTTGATTTTGTATGTCAGAAGTACTTTCAGTTTGGCATTGCGCTACAGGTGAAGATAATGTTTTAGCTAATATTCGAAAGCCTAGTGAAGAGAGGTGCAGACCATTCCTGGCAAAGCTGTGTGGTCTGTTGACCATCTCCTTCCATGCTGACAAATACTGCACCCCTTAGAATGACACCAGAAACTAAGCCAATTATTAAGGTTAGTCATCTTACATGGATTATGACTAAGTCATACTAGTACTTGTGGTCCATTGTCCTGAGTACATGCATAGCATATCCTGGCCCCTGATAAGCAACTGACTGTGACTTTCTTATTACTCATCCTGGTGAGAGGGACATCAGTGTGTCTCTTAATGGAGTCTCTAGTGACCAGAATGTTGAATTGTGTGGTGGCTTGCCTTATGGGTGTAGAAGTTGAGGGTCCATGAGATGTGGCTGTATGTGTTGATGTGGGTGTTGTTTTGAAATTTGAAAGAGTGCACTTGGGGCTGATGAGGGTATTTGATATTTGTACTTCATCTAGGAGGTATTTGGGGTTTAGGAAGATTACATTTAAGTTCCTCAGCATATTTGGGTCTGTATATCTGCTTTGAACTGTGTGTGATGGCTGCAGCACATATACTGCTGTCAACCTTATTGATATTAGGAATGCTTTTATGTGAGAGTTTTACCTCCAGTGACATTGTGTAAATAAATCTCTCACAAACCGTATCAATTTGTTTGAGAATTAACTCGTTAGTAAACATGAGGCAATTTCAACAGTGCCTCAGGAAGCCCATATCCACCAAGTTAGTAACAAAGATAGTGGGAAATTTCAGATACATGGCAACAGACTCTTTTTTATTGATTAGACTGTTGGAGTGAGAATATAACATAATGCCATGAGTAACTGGTGTGCAACTCAGGGGGCAGTGCCTGTCACTGCCAACTAGTTGTCCTGTGTGCAACTAGGTATTGGTGAAATTTAATTTGTGCTTTTACATGAAACTCAATGTGTCTGTGTCTATACAGGGTACTGCCAAACACTTAAGGAAAAGCTAATAAGTAGACCCTGATGATTTAGGGATGAAGTATGTAGGCAGATATTTTGAAGTTAGAAGCAAATCAAGCAGTACTTACTGAAAAGAAAGAATTAGCCTGCCAAGAATGATGGAAAGAGGGGAGTCCCTAGAATGACTACTGCTAATGTTTGTTTCAGCACAGCTTCACTATGCTGGGATACAACGAACATTTGCTTCTTCTCTTACCAGAAGCAAAACTGTAGCACCAATCCCAAGATGAGAAGCAGGCCACAGCCTGTTTGGTGATCCACAGTTTTAACCCAGATAATGCAAAGGGTCTGCAGACTTGTTGTAGCCTTTTCCTTGTAGATGCCTTGAATAGCAACAACACCAATCAGGAAGGTTAAGCACAGACACTCACTGCCCAACCAGAAACAGTCAGGAATCAATGCACTCTGCTCCTTCTATCACCAGGAGTAGAATTTAAGCACAAATTCCAGGCTGTCACCTATGAAGCAGTTATTAGGCTTTCTGGTGACCAGCAGTCTCCAGTAAATAATGTCCCCGTGCTCCTTCTCTCACCAGGAGCAAAACAACTAACCCCAAGACAACTATTGAGAGGCAGAATGTGGGCTCTCCAATAATTGGTGATCTTGGAATAGATGCTGCAGATTTTAAAGGTGAGATGGAAAAATGGGTTAATATACTAAGCGCTACAGTGTGCACTAAGCAGTTAAATATGAAACAGGGGGTATCTTAAGCTTTAGCTCTCTAAGTGGAGAACTACTAATTTTAAAAGAGCAAGCTAGATTGAAGGGGGTGGACACTTTGCAATCTGATTCTATGGAATACAGTGGGATGGCCAACAAATTTAAATAGCTGAAGGAGAGTGATTTCACAAAATTATAATTTTGTGCTTACAATAGCCAATGAAAGAAGAGAGGGAAGGAGATATGTGGTCAAATTAACATAAGGGGAGGCTAACAGAGAGACAGCTGAGTTTAAAAACACAACTGTGACAGGGCAAGGGGGTGGGGAAAAACTTAATTTCTGTGTAACTCACAAGAGACACAATGGTGGCCTCTTTCCTACTTTAAATATGCAAGTAAAAGCAGAATACAAGTAAAACACAATGTAAAATAAATAAGTTACAATACACAAAACAGAGAAAGGCAATAAAGGTTCATAGATTCACAGACAGTCGGATATTGACATAATGGAAGTTGGGAGATTGGCATAATGGTTAAGGTATTTACCTTACAGACACAAGGTTCAGGGTTTGATTCTCACATGGGGTAAATAGCTAGGCTTAAAATGGCCCACAAGGCAATTAGCCATCTATAAACCTAAAGCAATGCAAAAAACAAAGTAACTTTTCCCTCACAGCAAGTTGTGGTAGAGTCTGGGTGAGTCTTTTCCAATAAAGCCTTGAAATGTTTTATTATACCCCTTAAATAGCATGTTTAGTGCCTAGCTCCACCATCAGTTCACAGGTAATTACCCTTACTTGACCTGTTCTAATTTCTGTGCAACTCAAAAGAGACACAGCCGTGGTCTCTTTCCTAGTTTAAATATGCAACTAAAAGCAGAATAGAAGTAAAACACAGTGTTAAGAAAATAAATCATAATATACAACATAGAAGAAGGCAATAAAACAATACAATAATAATGTAACAATGTTGCACAGCTAATATACATTGTTGTAGGTCTCCCTTGAAAAGAGGACAGTGGTCTGGTGGGACAATCAACAAATGATAAATAAAATAATACTACAGTGAGCCCCCATCAACATACAGACAAGGGATGTTAGTCTGTAATCTTCTCCAACACAGCATTTAGTGTTTTCAAATACATAAATGCCTCTGCTTCAAGCACAGTTAACTTATAATATAATGTTATAGAAACAGTCATGCTCCAAGTTTTAGGGCTGCAGAAGCATAAGTGCTTTTTGAAATGGAAATATGATGCTTTGAGTTTTGTTTTAATATTAATTATCTTCCTCTCTAGCTCACATGACTAATCATAGTTCAGTTCCAAGGCCCTTCACATTACCTTAATGCACAGTAAATGCACTTCTTGACTTCCTCTCCAGTCAAATAAGTATAAGAATGAAATGGGGCTTGGCCTTACAGTCCTTTTTATGCTGGAAATGGATCTTGCATCTAAGCATGTTTTTTGCTAGTTCACCTTTTTTTCACCTTACTTCTCCCTGCTGCTGCAGTAACCAATCTCATGACACATTGTGCTACTGCAGGTGCAGCTACCCTCTTATCCAACATGTATTGTTGTTTCAATAGAATGGATAGGTTCATAGGTTAGTACTAGGCTAACTGCCCTTGCGAGCCATTTTAAGCCTAGCCAATTATCCCTTGTGAGATTCAAACCTTGCACCTTGTGTTTGTAAGGCAAACACATTGACCATTAGGCCACCCGATAGCCTCAGAGCATATCATATCTACCTGCTGTCAATTAAACAGTCACACAAATAATGTCCTACTGGCTGCTTTTAAGTAGATTGGCAGTTTTGAGATCACAATTCCTCCTGACACCTTCTTATCATCTCCTGTATTGCCATAGCTTTCTCTTTAAGTGCTTGTTACTTTCTGAAGTGAGAAAATATCCCTTTCCCCCTACTTAAGATCCATCTAGTGTTTCAGTCTAGGGCTGCTATTATCTCCTTGCTGCTTCCTACTCTCTTCAATGAATCTATGATTGTCCAGGTTCTGAACCATTGCCAGCACCTCCTTTGGATCCACAGTGGATCTGTTTGAGCCCTGAAAATAGATACAGAGAATAGCTGGGTACATCATCTTCCTCCTCAGTCACTTCTGTGTATGCATTCTAGTCACCAGCACAGAAGCCCCTCAAGGGGCCTCAATCTAGCACAAGACAAACTAGGCAGCTGCTTAGGACCTGGTGCTGGCTGCAGGGGGGGGGGGGGGGGGGCTGGCCTAGCCTTTAAAAAACAATAATGACAACCAAAAAAAAACCTGAATACCTGCTCCACTATCAGTCATCCCAGAAGCAGATGTGTGAGGTAGGGATTTCTTCTGTACCTTATTTGTTTCAGTCTGCACTGAGAGGGAGATGATCTGCTTTGTCTACATGTCATTCCAGAGGTAGAAGCCTGAAGGAGGGATCTCCTGCTCTGCACTGGAAGTTTGCTTTCAGACTGCAATCTGCACTTTCACATGGGGGAATGATTCCCCTGCTCTGTACAGGAGATTTGTGGCCTGCTTGGGAGATTGGGAAACTGAGATTGGTGTGTAGTTTTGAAGACCTTCCAGTTGTGAGACATTTGTTTTGTTTTCATATCGGATGAGATTTGTTGCTATCTGCTCTGGCTAGAAGCTCGAGATTGTTTGTGTGTGTGTGTGTGTGTGTGTGTGTGTGTGTGTGTGTGTGTGTGTGTGTGTGTGTGTGTGTGTGTGTGTGTGTCTGTGTGTGCTACATTCTGCCAGGATGGATTACAGCCCCTCCAAGGACAATTACAAATATGGATTACAACCCTTCCAAGGATGATTCCACACTTTGTGGGACATTCTGCCAGTTTTATTTATTTATTTGGCATTTCTTGATCAGATTAGTCCAACTGAGCAAAAGCCCTTTTTCAGTGGAGGCCCAGGGAGAAAAGCTCCACAATTAGTACAAACAAATAGTATAATAAATCGAAAAGTGTATAAACTAATGATATAACTAGTATAACAATCGAAGTGTACACAGAAATAGTATTAACAAATCTTAAGTGGAAACATTTGTACATCATGAGTTATTTACATACGTATACCCTGCCACTCTGAGTGTTAAGTAGCAGACACAAGAGTCAGACAGTAAAAACAAATCCAGGATGTAGTCATTTGTACATCAGAAGTTGTATACAGCATATACCACTACACCTTGAGTGATATAGTAGCAAATATATGTACCTAACAATATCAGAAGTTGTTGATAGAGCTCAAAACAAGAGAAAATTTCATAAAGTACTAGGAAAGGAGGAATAAGTGGATTGGGTGAGTAGAGACCATAGAGTAGAAGATGAAGTTATTGTGAGTCAAATAGGAGTAGGGGATTGAAATTCAGGGCAATAAGTGCACATGACAGGAAGAGAAAGAGGATAGATGAGAGGAAGGAATTCTGGGAAAACAGGAGCTTGTCATGGAGGGTGGGTACAGTGACAGAGCCAAGTACTGTATAGAAAGTTTTTGAGAGCAGTCTTGAAATTTTGTGGGTGAGTAATATTTCTGATGTGTAGTAGAAGTTTATTCCAGGCTTGGGCAGGAGAGTAGCTGTAAAAGTTTTGTCCAGTTTTGCTTTTAGGTTTGTAGATAGTGAGGAGGTTTTGTTCAGAACTTCCGAGCAATCTGGGGAAATATGGATTACAGCCCCTTCACTGCCTCTAGGATGGATTCTGTCACCAAGGATGATTACACATTATTCATCCAGGTTTATTGCATGGATTACAGAAAACACAATTTCAGGTAAATCACTGGGTATTATAGTCAATCAGTAATATACCTGTCATTAGACTTTCATAGTTATTCTTGCTTAGAAAATACATATGTTGTATCTTTTTTTATTCATCAAATCCCTACTCTTTGTTAACCAAGTTATATGAGCACTCTCTGGCTAAGTAACTTGTTCGGAGTCAGACAGTATGTAAATGGAGCTAGAAAGAGTTAAACCACTCATTAAGGGTATACAGCCTTAATCCACTACACTAACTTCCAGACCTTTCTTAACTTATTTATTTTCTTATAAATCATTGAGGATAAGATTCAGTCAATATTCCTAGTCATTAGAGTTTCTTAGTTTTTGCTCAGAAAATGCATTTTAAGTTAAATAAAGTGGTCTGACACTTAACACTCTGAGCTATAAACAAACTGCTTCTTGTAGTCAAAAGTATAGGGTTTTAATCCTTCCACCTTCATTTGCCTACTGTGTGCCTTTGAGTAAGTCACTCAGACAGTACTCCTGGGTCATCCCTGAAAAAGGGGCACTTTTACAGTGAGTTTACCTGGTTAGCAAACAGATAAAAGAAATGGTTCTTAAAACTTAGGCCTTTGTCCCCTCATTATTTTTGGCTTTGTCCAGAATTTTTGGAGTAAAAAAGTTGAAGTTAAGAGATATTTTTCCCCATTCCTTTTAATATTTGTGGCTTTCCAGCAAACCGTTGTGGATTACAGTCATTAAATAATAATAGGCAAGAGTTTCAGACTTTGTAGCCTTCAGAAAATACTTGCTAATGCAACATTTTTTTTATTCTAGCAACTTTCAAACTATTTATGAGAAACATCTAAAATCTGCTCCTGAGTTTTGGATCTTTGTCTCATATCTGAGGTAAGAAGTTACAGAGAGGTAGCAATGGGTTCATTGCATAGTTTTGACAGCAGTGAGCTGAGATATGTTTCTGGCCCAATATTTATAAATACATTCATTCACTTGCTCTCAAGCAAATATCTCAAGTGTGCAGGTGGCTGTAATTGAAGGTTGTGGGTTTGTATAAATACTTGGCTCATGCTATCCATAGTATTTATGGTGTAAAGAAAGGAATCAATTGTAGTAAACAGGGGCATCATCATCATATGAGCCATGTTCTTTGGATACAATTCTTGTTTTCCTTGTTTTGCTGACTGTTGACAGTGTGTTTATTATTTGGCAGTGAATAAACTGGGTAGCATAAAGTCTATGAGTTTAATGTTAATATTTTAACTGTGAAAACATAATGAACCATGTTATTTGCAGGCACACAGTATGAAATACTGTGTGTTGAGCTACAAAAGTCTGCCTGGTACTGAGTGCAAATGAATAAGGCTAGGAGCTGCTTATGTAGTGCAGGGTTTGAATCCTTTAGCTTTCTGCCATCTACTGTGTGACTGATGAGCTACCACACAAATTGCCTTTTGCTGGATCTGGCCCTTGAATGGCTTCTGTGCTGGTGATTACAATGTGTAAACAGAAGGGATAGAGAAGGAAGATAATCTATCCACATCTATTATAAAGGCTCGAGCAGATCCTCTGTGGACCCAAAGGAGGTGCTGATTCAGAAACTGTTCAATCACAGACTGGTTTAGAAGGAGGAATAAGGAATGCACTGTCACCAGACAGTGCTCCTGGGCTGCTCCTGAAAAGGGGCACTTGCATCCAGGGACTGTCCCAAGCTGTTAGAAAATGCATTGCACATTTATCTTTTGAATTCCTGCCACCTTCATATAGATGCCAATTAGTACATCCCTGTATGCTGTTTGGCTTTGAGTCTTAGCAAGTCTTGTAGTTTAATAGGTTGCCAATTTTCAATAAATATGACTTTAAAGGGAATAGATTTATAATGTTGCTCATGCTAAGTCTGCTTTCAGTGTGAGATTTTTGGATTTTTTTTAGCAAATTTCTTTCAGTGTTTGTGCTATAAAATTTGAAATAATTTTAAATTAAATCCAAATCTCTGTGATTATTGCAAAAGTAAAAAAAAAAAAAAAAGAAAGAAACATCATGTGCACTAACATATTTTAGCAGTGTTTTTTTTCATAATTGAGGATAGACAGCCAAGTAATGGAATGCTGGTATGGCTTCAATGGGGCAGTCCATTACCCTGCCCAAGGTCCCATTTTGCCATAATCCAGCTCTGCACACCTCTTCTACTGTGTCTTTCAAAGGAAAAGTCCTGATCAACAAATACTCATTGCTCTCCAACAATAAAAAATCCTGGGTTGCCAAACATGTTAAAAGATCCTTTCCTTTACCTCAAATGTCTGGAGACATACTATAAATGGCCTGGGTTTATCACTGTCCTCCCTTCCTGCCCGATATCCTGTTCAATGGGTTCTCTCAATTCTGATCACTTCTTTCGTGATGGTCATCCAGTGCTCAAAAGTTTTAGTTTTTCTTTACAATTCTGCCCCTCACACTTCTCTGGCAGCCTTCTTATTTTGGTATCCATCCACTTGGATCTATCCTTAAGGTCCATAATCTTTTCCTCCAGGCTATCAAGACATGCTTCCCTGGCTTCTGTCCTTGCTTTAATCTCTGCATTGTTTTCAAGTAATGTTTGGATGGCATCAGAATGATCATTTAAAATATGATCATCTTTCAAGTCTCTTTCCTTATCCCAGCAAGTTTTCCTGCAGAGTTGTTTTCATTTCTTCAGCACCATCCATATGGCATTTAATGAGATCTCTTGCTCTTCCATTGACTCTGTTCCTGTCATTTCAGTTTTACTCGCTTCTCCAGTAGTCCTTCCCAACATCTTTTTTCATTTCTTTTCAAAATGCAGACTAATGTTCCATAGTCTGCACTTCATTAGTCAAGCAGTGAATTCAGTTTTAGGAAGTGGTATTAAAAAGCTTGACAACAGAGGAAGCTCATCAGAAACATGTATTTTAGAGAGCCGTCATATTGGGAGTCCCATCAACCTTCAAACACTATGTAAATCCAAGGAAACACTCTGGGCACAAGTTATTAAAAAAAAAAAAAAAAAAAAAAAAAAAAGCATGTTTATTCTGTAATTTCTCAGGTAATTTCTCAGGGAAAATCAACATAATCTTTTGGCTTTAATTCAAGATAAACATTTCGGTACCTTAGGATTCTGTCTGCTATATGTAAACACACAAACTCACGCATGATCATGTCCAGCCCTTCCAGCAAATAAGCTGTCTTTAGAAAAGTCCTTGGCTGTAGACTTCACTCAGGCCCATATTCCAGCCCTGTACCGTATGTATTGTACACTACATAAAAGACCCTGAATGTGCTGTCAAACTCCACACCTCCAAGGTGTTCATAATTTATGGAACAGAAGACACACTTTATTGTTAAACACTTTCTTTCTTAGGCTGATTTTTTTTTCCATTCAGCATTGCTTAATTTTTTGCTTATTTAGCACAAAGGGTGCTCCTCACCTTAAATGTCTAGGAACAGCTCTGCTCCTAAACCTACCCATAGCAAATCTGTCTATATTTTAAATTCCTCAGGAAAGTCAGGAGTCACTAACAATGGTTTAGAACATATGATTCATTTTAGTTTATTGAATGCTTTATCAACCTTAAGAATCCATTGCACATTTATAACTGTGTTTTCTTTTCTGAGATGTATAAACGAACAGGCAAGAATTGTAAAATTATGTACTCACTTTCTATAATATCCAAATCTTTGACTTCTGCCATACTCTGTTTATTTTTCTTAGCATTCATTATCAATCCTCCTGTCCTAGGAATTCTCAAATAGCCTGCACTTTTGGAAAGTGAGACTCTTAGTGCTCTGAATGAATGACCATGTCACCAGGTATTCCACAACATATCTGGGATGAGGCTTCCATATTTTATCCATCAGCCACTGAGAGGTCGTGGGAGCTCAGTGTAGGCCAAATGGTAACACTTTGTACTGACGTAAGCCATAAAAGGTTACAAAGGCAGGTGGGACAAGTGGTATCTGCCAGTATCCCTTATCAAGTGTAGTGTTGTCAAGTTTCTATTCTTTCCATGGTTTTCCATAAACTTAGAATTCTTGACATAGGATAGCTCTAAACTTTGAAATGTTGTTCAGTTTCTCAAGGTTGTTACAAAATCTTATACTTTTATCATATTTAGGAACTAGCACTATTGGCCTGCTCCATTCACTTTGTGAGCCTCCTGTCACTCATAATTTGAGTATTTTTCGAACTTTTCTTTTGCTACCTATTCCTGTGACTTTGGTAACTGTAAGGTCTCTTTCTAACCATCATTCCAGCTGCTGTGTTTACATTTTGTAATGTTAGTTTCGTTCTCCCAGGAATATTTAAGAACTCTCTTTTGTTTCGTAAGATAAATTTTCTTATTTCCTGCTTCTGTACTTTACTGTTTATTATAACATATTTATTGAATCAACAGTGGCAATAAGCATCAATAATATAAAGAGAGACAAACAAAAACTACATACAAGCAATTAACATAAAGATTGCAGTGAACAAATTAAATAATCTCCTTTGAAATTTAAATTATAAGTGACACAAATAGCCCAAAAATAAAAAAGAAAAAAGAAAAAAAATACAAAATTAGATATATTAATCTTTCGTTGTTCAGTCCAAAACTGCCTG
Source organism: Protopterus annectens (assembly GCF_019279795.1). Taxonomy (NCBI): domain Eukaryota; kingdom Metazoa; phylum Chordata; order Ceratodontiformes; family Protopteridae; genus Protopterus; species Protopterus annectens. The sequence continues at coordinate 497,113,047 of NC_056729.1, read as the reverse complement.
AGACAAAGGGAAATACTGCCAGCCGAGCTAGCTGGAATTTTGTAAATAATTATATGTCATCTGAATATTAATATTATTTATATAGAAGTGTGACAGAAGGAGATACTACCGGCACAGCTAGCTGGAATTTTTTAAGTGGTTGCGTGTCATTTGTGAATATCTGCATGATGCAATTGCTTGTGTTACAACTGTATTAGAACCGTATGTCATATTGTACAGACATGTGCGGAAGAGATATTTTGTAAAATACTGAGCAGAAATGTATATATACTACTGTAACTGTTTAGATGTATATGTATTTTAACAATGGGGACTGAAACACAAGAAGTTAACTTCAGAAGAATAGCTGGAAACTTAAATTGCTTTATAACCATGTAATAAAAGAGATATATTTTGGTTTCAGTGCAGCAGGAGACATAATGTCTAGAACTAGGATTTTTTTGTATTGTCTTTAAATGTGGAGGAATGTAAATTATTTTATGACTTCCACCATTTGCCTTAGATCTAAGAGAAGTCCTTGTTTATGTATTTTCACAGAGAGATGCTAAATGCTACCAGCTGCAGTGGAGGTTTTCCTGGGATAGTCAGATGACAAGAAGTGATGTCATGCTGCAAGTATCCCAGCAGCAATATTTGAGATAATAATTTAAGAACTCTTTGAGAGAGACAGAGCATTCTGTATTTGTCTTTGACCTGACAACAACATCAGCTAGAAAATCAATTCAACACACTTGCCTTGGTGTAATATTAAGCTTCTAGGATATAGTAATTATTTTAGATATATTAAGGAATATAGTAAAGATTAGTTTAGATGTTTTCTGTATTTATTGGAAACTGTCTTGCAATGTTGTTTTAAATATGTCCTGTGCTTTTGAACTCTGAAGTTACTGTGATGATTTACTAAGTATTTTTTGTTCTTTTATTATTGATTATTACATATATTTAAACCTTTCAATTGTGGCTGGTCTATCTAGAGATATTTAAGCTCTTAGAGTACTTGCATATCTATTTGGTGACACTGTGCAGGCCACTCCTCATAGCCTTCCTCTTGGTCAACTACTATTTGTATTAACAGTAGCATTACACAGTAAGATTGGACACCCTTGACTAAGGGCTTTAAAGTAGCTGATAAGTAGTGGCTGGTGGAAATTAAAGCTACTTTACAGTCTGGGCAGAAGGGGGCAAAGCTAGTAAACCTGTGCCAGCCTTTCCCCTGGTGTGCTTGTGTGTGTGTATAAATCGAACTTCAAAGTGTGTGTGTGTGTGTGTGTGTGTGTGTGTGTGTGTGTGTGTGTGTGTGTGTGTGTGTGTGTGTGTGTGTGTGTGTATGTCAGCTACTTGAGCAGGGACAAAGAGGGTGCTGGAGGTCTTGGCTTGGCCACTCATCTGGGATCTCAACCCTACAGCTGTGCCAGTGGGGAATCTTATTAGGGATCTGGAGAAAGAGGGAGAAACCAGCCCCAGACTGACTGTGGTTTCTATATGCTCTTAAGGGAAATTGCATTTTACTGCGTGTACAATTGTCATCCTCCCAGTGTGTACACCCCCACTGTTGCCAGTAGTGAGAATTGAGGCTGCTTGATTAGTGGGCCAGTGGTGGGGTGTCACACTGCCCATTTCTCCAAAATGTTTATTTTAACCCCACAAAGATCCAGGGTCATTTCAGGGATTCTTGATCCCACTAAATGTCTATGTAGCCCCCCTTATTACTGGTGGGATAGTCTGCTTCCATCTCCTGATAATACACTTCTAAGTTATGATTATCAGAAAATGCAATATCTCCCTCTCCCTTTCCCTACCTGTTACAGTGGCAAATATTGGTGGTATAATGGAGAAGAAAGGGGTACCTGGAACCATATGTTCTTGGAATGTAATGAGTTAGCAGACTTGAAAAATTCTCTACAGAGTACTCTGTCAGAAATACTGGGTGATCAAATAACAGTACCTACAGAAATAATTTTTTGAGCTGGGATAAAGGATTAGAATTGACTATATACAGTAAGAACTTGTTAAGTTTAATTCTGTTGGCTGGCAAAAAAGCAATTACTAGATGGAAATCAAAGTCTAAACCAACCATACTTGAAGTAGTGAATATTGTAACAAAGAGAAAAGAATATGAAGTGGGATCTCTAGAAAAGAGCAGGAGTAAATTACACAGAAAAAATTGAAATTGTGGAAAGAATATATGCATACAAATGTTCTGGAGTAGGAGGAGGAATAAGGTTTAAAAGAAGGCATGAGTCAAACAATTTATGTAAATATTGGTTTGATTATGTTGTATAGGACGATATATTTGAAACAAAAAAACAGCCAAGTTGGTGGAAAAATTCCCAATAAGGTCCAGGAAAGGTCAGTACCACAAGCTCAGCTTACAGACACTTTAATAAAAAATAAAAAATGGTCAAGCACTTTCATCCTCACACATAGGACTTCTTCAGAACCCAATATATGTGATCCATGTTTGTAAATGTGCTCTTGTCAATATGTTTTGATTACTTTTATATAAATGTAAGTTTACCTATGTCACAAGTGATAGTTCAATAAAGGTGTTTAAAAATAAGATGGGCCTAGACGAATAACCCTTTACACAACCAAAATTTCTATTTACACCTTACAGAGGAAAAATTGCATTGATTACAGCTAGCTATAAAATCAAATCAGACCACCATCTACTGATCTGAGTAAGCTACAATGCCCATTTCATAAAACTATTAGACTATCATCGAAGTCACCTTTTTGCCAGGCACTACTTTTATTGCCTATAGATAAATGCAGATCTCTGATACTCACATAGGTTCATAGGTTGGTACTAGGCTATTGGCCCTAGGGCCTATGCAAGCCTAGCCATAACAATTCCCTGGATATTTCTTCCCACACTATTTATTTCTCTGGGCCCCTGTCTAGCAGGGCGACTGACATGATCCTCGGGGTGAATTTCCTATCTCCCATCCAATCATCAAGGTTCCTTTTGAAGAGGGCCAATGAGGCGCTCTGCTTGACATGTATGGGCAGTCTATTCCAGAGTATGGGGAGTCTCTGGGTCAGGAACCTATCCCTCCAGCATGTTTTGTTCATTGTGATGACAAAGTTTAGATCCCTGGAGCGTGTGGCTCTGAGGGATTGGGATTTCTTTAAGTGGAGCATGTCCAATAGCTCAGGGTTTGACATGGCCTTGTATGTTAAGCAGAAATCGCCTCTGAGTAGACGATATGCCACAGAGTATAGCTAGAGTTTTTTTAGATGTTCAGCATATGGCATCTGCTTTAGGCCTGTGATTCTTTTAGTGAGGTATTTCTGTGGCTTTTCCAGCTGTTGCAGATGTCTTGTGAGGTACATACCAAATGGGGCATTATACTCTATAATGGGTCTAATGAGGGATGAGTACAGTGGGACAATGACCTCCTTTTTTCTGGATGAAAAGCCCTTAGTGATGAGGTGTGCCACATAGAAGAATTTCTTGACTGTTGTGGTGATGTGGTTATCGAAAGTGAGACCACTGTCCACCTGTGTCCCTAAGTCTCTCATCACACTTTAGATGTTTAGCGTCCTGCCACCTATGTGGTAATTCATGGGTACATGTTTTTTTCTAAAGGGGGTAACTATACATTTCTTGGCATTAAGCTTGAGTCCATGGCTCTGGCACCAGGCATCTGTTTCTGTAAGGCCTTTTTGTAGAATATCCACATCATTTGGGGATTCAATAATGGCTCCCAGTTTGCAGTCATCTGCAAACTTTGTTAGTCAGAGTCCCTTAGTGTTGGCCTGTACTTCAGAGAAGTAGATGCCAAACAAGAGTGGTCCCAGGACTGAACCCTGAGGTACTCCACTTGTCACTTGTCTGGAGCTGGATTTGGAGTCGGCTACTTTTACAGTCTGGGTTCAGTCAGTAAGTCAGTTGGCAACCCATCGAGTGATGTAGGGATTTATGCCCAGCTTTTTAAGTTTATCTATGATTCCAGAGTGGGGGATGGTGTTGAAGGCCTTGGCGAGGTCCAGATAGGCTGTGTGGTTCACCTTACCCTCGTCCACAACTCTGGAGACTGATTTGAAGAAGTCAATCAGATTCAGGAGACAAGATTGGCCCTTCACAAACCCAAACTGGGTGGGGTCCAGTGTTTGAAGGTTGCCAATGTCTTTGTTTATAAGTTCCATGATAATGCGTTCCATGCCTTTGCAGATCAGGCTTGTCAGACTGATGGGACAGTAGTTCCTGGGATCCAAGCCGGATCCTACCTTATGGAGCGGGATAACTGCAGCTGTGCGCCACTCAGTGGGCATGAAGCCTGAGGTGAGGCTATGATTAAACATGACACTTAGGTGAGGTGCCAGTTCATTTTGTAGTTCATGTAGTACACAGCCTGGGATGTCATCTGGTCCCATGGATGCTGTATTCTTAGCTTTGGAGAGTGCGGTTTCTACCTTTGTGGCCGTGATTATTGGAATTTGGCAATCTTTTGGTATTGAGATGGGCCCTTTAGGGGGTGTGAGGGGGGTGAAGTTGGCACTAAATCGATCTGCCAGGATATTGGCAATATCCTTGGTATCAGTATATTTAATGCCATTCTGTTGTAGCTCAGAACAGATCTGAGCATTGCCATTTAGATTCTTGACATAACTATAGAATGCCTCATGGTTGTCTTTGGAATCTTTGGCAATTTTATTTTCATAACTAGCTTTTGAGGATATTATGAGGGATTTCAGCTTCTTACTGAGGCTGGTGAGAGAGTTTTTTGCATCCTGGGATTTTCCTCTTTTCTGCAACAGTTTCTTCCCTCTGTTGTATAGTTTGTTTATAGCAGGGGACCACCAGATTGGCTTCCTTTTTTTGGAGAAGAGCATCTTGGTTCTATTTGGGATGGCACAATTTATGCACGAGTGGATGTGCTCGTACAGTGCCTTAGTGTAGGATTCTGCAGTCGAACTTCCAGATCCTGTTTGCGTGGGTGTTGTGAAGTTTGTCACTTCTGACTTCAGTAGCATGAAGTTGGCTTTGGAGAAGTTTTTTAAGGAGGTTTCCTTACTGGGGGGTGGGGGTGGGATGTGGATGCCAAAGGTGATTTGCTTATGGTCAGACCTGACCAATGAGTGTGTGACCACTGGTGTGGAGCATCTATCTCCCATGTTGGTAATGACCAGGTCTAGGATATTGGCTCCCCTGGTGGGACAATGGATTAGTTGATCCAGGGCATTGGAATTTATGAATTCCAAGAACCGTTGGGAAAAGGAGTTGGTACCCAAGTAGTTTTCCCAATTAATGGCAGGGTAGTTGAAATCACCCAGTATTAGGGTGTTTGGTTGTATCTTAATATTTTCCAGTATGTTTAGAAAGGTGTAGTGAGAATCTTTGGGCATGGTGGGGGATCTGTAGCAAGCTACAATTTGGATTGCAGTCTTACCTAGTGTTAGTTGCACCTGGAGAATTTCAGATGCATTGTGTTGGGCAACTAGCCTGGAGGTGTGAATATCCTTGGTGAATATGGACACTCCTTCATCTTTAGTGTTTCGGTTTTGGTTTTGTGGCCGAAAAGTGTGGTAAGAATTGTAGCCTGGTATTGCAGGGGTGCTTTCTAGGGCCTTGAACCAGGTCTCAGTTACTGCACAGATATCGATGTTCTCCATTTTTAGGAGTGCCTCGAGAGAGTGCATTTTGAGATTTAGAATTCTAGCATCTTAAGAATAATCATCTCTCTCCACAGAGACAAACAGCTTCTCAAAAAAATGTTAAACTAAATACTTAAGTCTAGAAACTTCAGAGTATATCTCCATATCAGGGATACCTAAATCACCCACAGAAGATGGCAGCAAGCTGGAGTTCCAAGAAGGCTGCACACTGAGTAACAGCTTGTTTCAAGGTCTTCCAGTGTGAAAACAGAAACTAAGCAGAGAAGGCCAGTAGACTTGTGTTTTTGGGTGAATTTTGGTGACTGGCTGGTGGGTGCACTGTCTGGATGCCAGCAATAAGGAAATACAGAAGACCTGGAAAAAAGTCAGCTACAAAAATTCAGGAAGAAACACTGACTAGGGAGAGTTTTGCAGCTGTTCAGCAAAAAGTAATACAACCTTCAGACATGACTTCCAATAGCCTACAGGATGATATGGGTCTATATTAGAACTGCAAAAGCCCGTTTAAGTGGATACGTAAACGTTGACACATACTGCAGAAACCATGAGTACACCAAATGCCCAAAACTGCGAAATTCAAAATCTCAAACCGGTATAATTGGCCAACCCCACCACTCGCTACATACTACCCACCCAAACAAAATAAATAAACCATATACATACACTAACCGAAACCCTATTTCTAACCCTACACTAAATCTTACATACATTACTATCTATGCACTTATCTTAACCTGCACCCTAACCCTAAGGTCCGTAACTATCACACACTTACCTTACAGAGCTATACCGCAGAAGGGTCAACTATGCCGATTTGAGATTTTGAATTTTGCAGTTTTGGGCATTCGGTGTACTCGCAGTTCATGCAATATGTATCGACGTTTACGTATTCGCTTAAATTGACTTTTGCGGTTCTAATATAGACGCGTTGATATAAGAAAACTGCATATAGACCTGGTTAAAATAAACGAAAAAGTGATAGAGTATATCAACACAAGAAGGAAAGAAGAAATGGAAGAAGTTTTAAACAGATATTCAGATGAGATGATACAGCTACAAAAATCAGAGGCTGAAATGAAGAAAAGGCTGGCTGAATATGAGACTTCTCAGGAAGAGATGTTGCAAAACATAATAGAATTAGAGGACAGAGCATGTAGGGAAAACTTGGGATTTTCAGCTATACCAGAGAAGCCAGAAGGAACAGACTGCATAAAATTTATGAAAGCACAAATAAGAAGCTGAACTGATATTCCACAGCAGGATTTATTACTTGAACGGGAACATCATGTACATGCTCCAAATCTAGCTATAACCTAGACCTATAATAGTAAAAATGCAATCCTACCAGCAGAAAGAGTTGATTTTGTCAAAACTGTGGCAGAAGGACAAAATACTAAATGTAGGTGACAGCAGAGTGTTTGTGGAGAATGATTACTACTCATTGTACACCAGGCAGAAGAGGAGCAAATTCATTCCTCTAGTCTGAGAATGTCAAGACGCAGGTTTGAGAGTCAAACTGCTGTATCCAGCTGTCTTCAAGGTATTCTTCCCTGGAGGGACAAAATCATTTTTTGAAGAAGTGCATGCTAAGGGGGAAATACAAAAGTTTGTCCAACAAAAATTAAGCTGTGACACAGAAGGAGACTTGGCTTCTTGTTCCTATGATAATAAAGATCACAGAGAGACTGCACCTGTGAAACCTTTTTCAGTTTTTCAATGGAAAATGGAGAGAAGGAAGGGTGCATGAGCGTTGACTAGAAGAATCGAGAGTACATTGGAAATGAAGCAGAGACAGGTTTTGGGTAATGGAGAAGAACAGTAATAAAATCAGAGACTTAATGTGGGATTACAATACAATAATTATATTTATGAAATTTGATAGCACAAGAAAATCTGGAAATATTGGACTTCTTCAAAATGTGTTTGCTGTCTGGGGGACACAAGTATATGCCCTACTTCCTGTCATTAATGTTCGGAAATATGTTTTGGGCAGGGGAAGAGAGGGGAGAACGCTAATTGTAAGTAAAGAAAACACTTTCTTTTCTTAAGAGTACTGTATTTGTTTTGCATGCTATTTTTGGGAATAATGTGCAGTTTTGAGGAAACATAGGCAATGTAATGATTAAAAAAGGAAGCCCAGTTAAAGGGGCATGGCAGAATTCAAATTAATTTTTTTTGTTTTTCATTCTTGCATGGGGAAAAGACTGATTAAGGACCTCTGTTTTAAGAGGGAGAGCAAGTAAATGAAAAATAATATTGAATATTATAAGGCTTTCTTTTCTAGCGCTTGCATATATGTATACTAAGTAGCATTTCTGCAGCTGGTCTTCATGCCTCCATGGAGACAATCTGATAGAGAGAAACTGGAGACAGTCTGGTAGAAGGAGGGGAAAAGAAGTAAAAAGAACAGAGAAATTGGCTAGGACATAATGTTCCCTGAAAACAATTAGAGGATTTCCAAGGTGTGACAGCTTTAAAGATAATACAAAACCAATTAGTCTTGAAGTAAAATTCTTTCAGTTTTTTTTTTTTAAATCCAGTGGGGATACTAATATAAACAGGTGCATTTGATTTTCTTGTTCACCCTTCTTCTCTCTTTTTCTTTGTTCAGTTTTGAGAAATGTAGTCACTGCAGTGAAAAAAAAACAAAGGAGGAGGGGAAGAGATGGGAGAGATGGGGGAGAGCAGAAGGGTCCCCTCAGTTTGACAAAAAAAAATAAGTGTGCTTTTTCTCATGCTTGCATAGGGAAATGACTGGGTCAAAACCCTCGGCAGTATCCATTAACAAGTTTATTACAAAGCATGTAAATGAAAAATAATATTAAGTATCGCAAGGCTTGTTTTCTGATAAACAAGGTACCCTTTAGCAGTTTTATGTCCAGTTTGCATGTCACTAGAAGATAATTTGATAAAGAGAAATGGCTTGGAAAAAAATGTTTACTGAAAGCATTCGGGTGTTTTTTTAATTGGGAGAGTTATACAGATATACAAAATCAAATAACACTTACTAATAGCACAGGCTGTACAGTACATCTTAGCATGACTAACCTTTTATTTTTGGTTAACTTTAGCCTGTCTGTGTAGCTATCAACTTAGAATTTATGTTCTTATTAGGAAGTACAAACTTAAATATTTGAATATGTACATAGTTTTGTGTGTTATTGCTAAGTTCATAGGTTTTAATAGGGTTTTTAGGGGGATTGTTTGTTCTGTTTGAGGACTTTCAAAAAACAAAATGTTACGTAAGATATGACATAGGCGCACATGGATATGACAAGAAACAACTGTATAAAAGACCAACCTGCCAAACAGTATATACATGTAACATAAAACTTGGAACTAGACATTTAACAAAAGAGCAGGTATATATAAAAGGTGGTAATAATGACTATAATGTTTTTCAATTGGAATGGTCTTACAGATAAATATAAAAAAAGAGAGAGTAGTGAACTACATTAAAAATGTAGAGTGCAAATAGCTATGCCACAGGAGACACACCTGGAAAGAACTGAACATGTGAATTTGATAAGAGAGGTTTTCAGGATGGTTATTCGGCAGAATATCTGAGGCAAAGGAAAAGAGGAATACTTATATTAATTACAAGAGGAGCTCCAATAGTGATAGAAGAGGAAAAAAAGATAATAATGGAGGATACATAGTACATAGTATGGCTAGGTAGGAGGATTACACCGGCATGCATTTACATCCTCCCTAAAACTGCTATCACGGAGCTTAAGAAAACTCTGGGAGAAATAATCAGCTTTCAGCAAGGAGTATTACTTATAGGTGGAGACTGGAATTTGGTTTGCAACAGTGAAGATGTGTATGGGGGCCTAGAAGGGAAAATATAACAAATAAGGGTAGCTTTTTGAAGGCATTTATGAAAATGTTTGGCATGGAAGATCTGAATTTAGCACTTGGAGTTCAGAGTGAATTTACATATTAGTACTCACTGAGATAAAAAAATTGAGCTAGGCTAGATAGATTTTATATCTCAAAGGAACATCTGCATTTAATTGAAGGTCTTGAAATGCACCCAGTAACTATTTCAGATCATGATCATGTGCCAATAATAACAAAATAAAAACACAAGGTACTGAAATAAAAATGAGACACTGGTGCTTTCCTACCTATTGGTTGAAAAGAGAGGAATTTAAGGAATGGGTTGTGGAATTAATTCAAGAGCTACTAGAGAAGATAGAATTATATTCTGAAAACATAGCTAAGGAGTGCGATAAAATTAAAGTGCAGTTTAAAACTAGGTTGAAAATAAAAGAAAGGGGGATATGGTTAAACAGTAACAAGAATTATTTAGAGGGATTGACAAATGTAAAACTATTGAAAAATATTGGGAATCTCTCAGAACAAGAAAAGGAGCAGCTGCAGAATGCTAAACAGAGAATAAGTGATTACCTGGATAATATGCACAAGTTTAGAAAGACTGCTATTAAGCAATTGTTTTTGATAATAATTCTAGAGCACAAAAACTTTTAGCACAATAACTCAGGCAACAGAAAGTAGAAAGGGCAGTCACCAAGCTTAGGGAACCTATAACAAGGAAGATAACAAGAGACTCGGTAGAAGTATTAGAAATATTTCGGAAATTTTATGACAATTTGCATAAAGCAGAGAAATATGAAAATCAAGAAAAGGTACAAATGAAAATGTTTATGGAAGAATTAAATATGCCAAAGTTAGAGGTAGATGAGGCTTAATTACTAACAGCTAGGGTAGGAGGGATGAGACAAAAGTAGCTATGCATAACCAATCTACAGGAAAGTCCCCAGGAATACATGATATTCCTCTGGAAGTTTGGAAGTTAGGAGGAAAAGACTGATAAAGATCTGGAAGGTTTTGTTTAACAGTATTTTAAGAAGAGAAGTACCAGCATCCTGGAAGAAGGTGGTAGTAACGATAATATATAAAGAGGGTAAAGATCCATCAGATCCAGCTTCATACAGGCCCATTTCAATACTAAACCATGATTATAAATTGTTTATGTCTATAATGGCTAAAGGAATGGCAAAAATGATACCAAAATTGATAGATATAGATCAGTGTGGTTTGAGGAGGGGAGGCAAACATTTGACAATATTAACAGAACACTGATGATCCAGTGGGAAGCAGAATGTAAGAAAGTACCACTTTTATTAGTGCGTCTTGATGGAGAGAAAGAATTTGACAGAGTAGACTGGGACTTCATGAGCAAGGCAATGGAAGCATTTACTTTCCCTGATACAATTATAAGGTTGATTAGAAGAATATATGAGGGATCGGAGGCGTGAATTAAAGTGGGTGGGGTCCTCTCTGATCATTTCTGCTTGAGTAGAGGAACCAGGCATGGCTGTCCACTTTTCCCTTTGTTGTTTGCATTATATTTAAAACTATTGGCACAGAAAATAAGGGACTCAGAAATTCAAGGACATAATTGGTATGGTAGTCAGGAAAAGTTGGCTTTATTTGCAAGTGATATTATTTTATGCATGACAAAACCAGAAAGGGACATTACAAAGTTAGGGAACATTTTAAGACAATTTCATATCTTCTCGGGATACAAAATTAATGAAGCTAAAACAAAGGCAATAGTGGTAAATTATGTACCCACACATGAATTGGTCCAACAATATCCATACTTATGGGGGCATGATAAAATAAAGTATTTAGGACTATGGATTAGAAATGACTCTGTGGTGGCAGCTAAGGATATGTGGAAAGAGACTAAACATAGCATAATACAAAAATTGAGAAACTGGAAGTTTTTTTACATGGATATGGATACTAAGATACATGCCATTAAAATGTTTTTAGTCCCTTTAGTCTTATATATCGGTCAGGCACATTTTTATCAACTGGAGGAGAAGTTGTGGATATCAATTAAAAAAGAGTTGAAGGATTTTATCTGGGAAGGGAAAACAGCAAAGGTCAAGTGGGATAAGCTGATTTTACCAATAGAACAAGGTGGATTAGGACTACCTAATTTGAGGGGGTATTTTAGAGCAACACAGTTAAGGCTCTTATACATAGCACAAGCAGAAAACTATAATTCAAAGTGGAAAGGAATGATGCTGACACAGGGAGGAAGCTCAAGAGATAAGAAGAGATTGGGATTTTGGATGCAGACTCTTAAGGAGAACAACTAAAATCATACAGAGTATTATATTCATAAAATAGCAGGGAGTATTCTAAGAACAAAACCAGCACAAGAATGGCGAAAAGAGACTTTGCTGATAGGGATGACAGTGGTTAGGGATACAGATAATAGGCAAGAGGGGGCTGGAATTTATTGAAGAAAACCGGCAAAGGAACCAAGGTATTGGGAGCAAATAACTAAAAAGGGAAAGGTAATAGGAATGGGAAGAGGTCAAGAATTAATTTGGACTGCAGGTTAGAGCTTGCCTTCCCTATCAAGGACTAATATCAGAGTATAGGAAAAGAGAAAGAAATAGGGGTTCGTAAATGAAAGATCAGCACTGGTAGAGTTTTTAATAGAATCTAGAACAGAAGCTGCCATTAAAAAAGGAATAATTAGTAAAGCATATAAAATATTGCATGATAATTATAAGAATCAATCAGAGGAGCTAAGGAAGGATTGGGAAGAGAGATTGGATAAGCAAGTCACAAAGAGACAGTGCGGGGATATATGTATATATCCCAAATATGCAACAAAATCTAGAAGATTTAGCATCTTTGCCTGGAAGTGTTTACATTGGTAATTTTATACCTCAAGAAGAGTCCAAAGAATTTTTCCTCAGATGGATAGCAAATGTTGGAAGTGTGACAGGCAAGAAAGAGGTAGCTGGGAACATATTTTTGGGAGTGTAATGAGATGGCAGACTTTTGGGATTCCCTGCAGGCTACTCTGTCGGATATGCTGGGTGAGCAGATTGGACTGATCAGGGAGATGTTTTTTTTTTTTTTTAATTATGATACAGAATCAGGAATTGCCAAGACACAGTAAAGCCTTGCTGAGTCTAATTATGGTGGCTGCCTAAAAAGTAATTACTAGAAAATGGAAATTAAAATCTAGACCAACTTTATTAGAAGTAGTGAATAAAGTAACAGAGATAAAACAGCTGGAACTGGGACCTTTAGAAAAGGGAAGGTGCAAACCTCATATGAAAAAATGGGAAATATGGGAACAATATATGCAGAGCAGGAACAAGGTTTAAGATGCAGGATTTGAATGAGCCATATAATGCTTAACTGACAATGACTGGAAAGTTTATAAGTGATGTACAATGTTTGCAACTACAGTTGTTTCAAGGGTGTCTGTGATGTAAACTGTTTGCAACTAAAGTGGTATCATTTTGTATGTTTTTCATTTATATGAGTGTAAGATTGCCTTTGTCATATGTGAAAATTTAATAAAGACGTTTAGAAAAAAAAGAAGATGGCACATACTATGTCTGTCCCTAGCCTAAATAAAGTCAAGGATCCATTTACTTAAATTGCCAGAAAGTTCCCAAAAATGCAATTGTATGATCTCAAGTTGAATGAATCACCAATGGAAAAATAAACCAGTTTAATACATGCACTGTGGTAAATCTAAGCATAACTTCTTCTTGCCAAACTCCAATCCATAACCAAGGCAACAACTGCTCCCAGTTTATACCATTTGTACCTATAAATTTCCTTAGATGGCTTTCAGTGTTTTCTTGATCATCTCCACTAACCCAGCAGTCTAAGCAATGCATACTTGAATTGCATACTGATGTTTTACGCTACTTGACATTAAAACATTTGCATAACTGATGGAATACTCTTTGCATACCAAGACAGTAAATATCTCTTTAGGGATACGCACTCTGGAAAATAACAGTGCCAGTTCTCTGGCAATATCCTTAGCATTAGCTTTGTGCAATGGAATTGTTTTGGGAAATTTTGTAGCATAATCCATTATTACTAGTACGTACTGATATGCATTTCAAGACATATATATATGTGTGTGAACAATTGTCTATTAATACGCATAAATTTAGAGTTATAGGTAGCTATAATTGTGAAACTTCAAGAGTGGTCTACGTAGCATTATGCCAGTCATGTCCCTGGTTTTATATAGGCAAGACAGAGCGTAAATTGAAAGATAGGGTGTACAAGCACCTTTATAATAAAAAATGAAAAAGAAATAAACACTCTTGCTAAACACATCCAAGATAACCCAAGACATGAATTTAGATTCATAGTAATGGAAAAAGTGTATCTAAGTAAGAAAGAGGGGGGCTTGGTCTCTAATTTTAGAAAAGAGAGAATTGTACTGGCAGTAGAAGCTTAATGCCGGGAGCTGGCCAGGTTTAAATAAACAAACCTCCATTACTAGCTTTTTAAAACTTAAAGCACTTTTTAGGTAAAGGCATATTTTCAATTTTTCATTATGGCTATTTATGTTTGATTATGTTTCTGTTTAATCTGTTTATGATTTGAACAAATAATTGAGGATATTTTGGTGTTTAAATACTTATGTTTATATTATAATATATTATTTTTTAAATAAAAGGGACTAGGACACTTTAAATCTAATAATTACTGTGGGGGGGGTGGGGATTGGCTATCACACGACTTCTTCAGACTGATTCAAAAGTTTTATATAAGTTTTTAAGCTTTGTAAATGTTTTATCTGATGAAGTTTGCCTAATAATTTAAATGAAAACCACCATCCCACTTTCTTTTTATTTCTCCATGTTACCCTCCTTTTGCCAAGGATATCTCAAAAGAAATTGCATTTTCATATTTTCTTCTTTCCATACTTAAAGATATCTGTTGCTTGGAGTCAGTTTTTGCTTAAGCTTACTGTATTACTCTAACAGAAGTGGGTTCAGAACTGCTGAATGTCCTTAGCTATGTCACTCTAAGTACTTACTAGGATTTCTTTGTTCTGAAGGTTCTCACTTTGGTACCTGACTTCCTTTGTTTATGTGTTAAAAATTCTTGAAAGCTTCTGTGCTGGCATCTGTCTTGATTTGCTTTTTATTTTAGAGTTTTCAATCAGTCCTCAATCAGTTCCTGCACTGGCAGATTGCAGTCATATAGTTTTAGATTTCAGTTGCTCTACCAGTGGGGCAGTTTTCTGATAACAGACATGACCTTTACTACTGTCTAACTACAATCAAAATATAGCCTTTCTCCTGATTTTGATTCTAGATATCTATATAAGTGTCACTATCGTGTTCCCCAGGTTTGTATACTTAATGATTGTATCAGTATGCAGCTCTAACTCTTTCTTAAGTGTATCAGTCTGGCAGATGGTATCTATTGATTCTCCTTCCTCCCATATCTTTCACAATACTTTGGGAAGGGGTAAAGTCAGTGGTTATAGCCATGTGCTGCAGATGTTTTCCTAAGACTGTTTACATTTCTGTATATGTGGGGGATATAATTCCTATCACTGTGAATGTATATTACCTCCATATTTTGCTTGTTACTAATCGTATGCCTACCTAGGTCTACCATCAAATGTTCAAATGGCACAGCGTAATCCATTCAAAATATTACCTTCACAAAACCACTTCCTGCATATTATGTAGGGCAGGATGTCAAAGTGAATTTAGCGACAGAATCACATTTGCACTTTTGACATTTAGTTTTGCAGTTGAGTACTATAAATAACATAACCTAACATTTTTGCAGGGAGAAAGCCCTCCACCCCCTGCAAATTATATATTCCAACCCTGAGATCACACTACAGTGGAGAAAAGGGTAATTTTCTGATCCACACTGTACATCGATCTCTAGTCGAAATGTCAACCACATATGTACAAATGCACAGTGGCATTTGCTGTACTGAACACTCGCAGTAGTGAAGGTCGGCAATACAGGAAGCAGCCTAATGACTTTCGACATTCATGTGTTCTCCGAACTTTCATTCTACATTTTCATGGTAAACTGCCTACCTATTATGGGATTCTTGACTTGGGTAATCATTTTTCGAGAATCTAGCACATCTTGAACTTCTCTTTCTTGTAGAAATATGCTAGACTTGACCAGCTTAGTTCTAACACAGTGACACAATGCTGACTGAATTCATCTGTCTGTAGTATAAACATGCACTATGGGAACAACTTCATTTTTAGCTTGTATTTCAAATTTCACATTTCTGTTTCTAACATTCTTTTAGTATTAGTGGAATAAGATTTCACAATGGAACCCTTCTCCTCATGTTTGAAACAAGTTAACTCATTGCTTGTTGCTTTTTGCTTCACAGAAGATAGCACATTTCTCACTGCAATTATGGACTTAAAAGCATTTATAAAGTTTTAAATAGTGTGTCATTAACTAATATGAGTTCTACCAAAGTTGCTACCTTGTCAGAGCTCTTGGGATCACTTTGCAATGTCTGCTTTCTTATATTATTAGGCAAAGCTCTCTTAAATCTGTCTAATGAAAGAATTGTTAACATTTTCACATTGCTGTTGCTGTCATGCTCTACCCATAGCTTTAAAATATCCTTTAAGTCATGCATCTGAGATTTTTCCAGTTTTTTAGTATTAGAATTCTAGTTGCAAAATGTTTTGACTTGAACTTGAGAGGTTATCCCAGTACCGGGCAAAAAAAACATCTTTCTTAAGTTTGTCATAATCTGTGTAATCAGTTCTTTCCATGATGATATAGGTCTTTAATGCCTCTACTGATAGCTAGGATAACTGGATTTTCATCTATTTGACTTCTTCCAATTTTTTTGCATGGTAAATCACTCAAAAGCAATCAGGTAGGATTTCAAATCACCCTCTTTGCTTAGTTTCTTAATGTTCAGCACAATTCTGATTCTTAATGGGAGGCACATTTCTGAAAGTGGAAATGATGGTGCCTAGTCTGACCACCTGTTATTGCAGATGGGCTAACTTCATATTTGTTTCCATCTTAGACTATATGAACTTAAGCAGTTCCTCCACAGTTCGGATTAGAACACCGGGTACAAAGGGAACAAACACAAAAAATACAGCAGTAGCATCTCTGGGTAACATGTCAAGGAAACAGTAGTCTAAACAGTTCAGGTACTTCTAGCTGAGGCATTGTAAGGAACAGTATATGGCAAGTCCATTGGCAACTGCATGTGCAGTATTATCTGACTATGGTAGAAACCTGATGATCAAATGAACAAGAATTTAGTACCTAGGTCTCTTATGACTGTGCCTCTCTGAAGGGGAGTACTATTTAAAACAGATTCACTTCAGAATCTCGAAATTCCGAAACATCGAATTTCATATGATCGATGTTTCGGAATATTGCAATTCTGAAACAAATCCAAAAAAAAAACAAAAAAAAACAACAATTTAAATGTTTTTGCAGGGGGCAAGCCCCCCTGCATCCCCCACACCCCCACTACTTAAATATTCCATCTCCAAGACTGTACTACAGCAAAGAAAAGGGAAATTTCCCATTCCGCACTGTATGCAGATCTTTGTTCACAATGTCAGGATTCCGAAAATTTGATCATATGGTCTCGGCCATATGAAATTCGATCTTTCAGGATTTTGGCATTGTGAAGTGTTCCCATTTAAAACACATGACGTGGAAAAAACTTTTTTACTGAATGCTACATTCAACTTGAGTACATCAGTTATGTGCATATTCCAGCACATATTGAAGCTGTTTAGTACCAGTGGATGAGTGAATGACAGCGCCCAGCTTGCGATAAGCAAACTTGGTCAACCACACTTCTGTGATACTAGACTGGATGTTTGCAAAATAAATACCAAAGAGGAGAAGTCTCAGCACTAATTCCTGTGGTACCCTGTTAGTTGCAATTTCACATTTAGAGAGGGAAGCAGCAATTTTCACAACATAGGATCTACTAGATATCCAAACTGCAATCCAGGGGACAATATAGAGGTATACATTAAGTTCTTCTAATTTTTTTAACAATACCTGGCATGGAGAATAGCTTCAAAAGCCTTGGCCATACTGAGGTAAGGAGTATGCAGTCACTGAGTTGACCACTGTCCATAGCCTTCCTAACCTTTTCAAAAAAGCTTATGAGGTTCACAAGACAAGACTTGTCCTTCACAAAACCAAAGTGGTTGGGATCTAGAGCCATTAAGTTGCCTGTGTCTGCATAATGAACTCTGCATTTAAGGCTGATTAGGAGGATAGGCCATCCTTTTGAAAAGGAGTCACAGTGGCTGTTCTCCAGAATCAGGGACAAATACTGTGAATGGGCCAGGTTGAACAGTTTATGTAGAAGCTTAGTATGTTGTGTGGTCCTGTGGATGTATTACTTTTTGTTTTTAGCAGGGATTTTAATACTTGCTCCAAAGTGATTTCAAGGAAACTACATACATTTTCAGCAATACTGATAGCAACAGTCTGGGTAGTTGGGGTAAAGTTAGCAGTAAAGTTGTCTGCTAATATATTGGAAATATCCTTGGGATTTGAATATGTGATATAATTATAGAAGAGCTCCATGTATTGTGGACATTATTCCTTAATTTCATCATATAACTGAAGAAAAATTTGTTGTTTCATTTGGCATCTATTGCAATTTGTTTTAAACAAGAAAACATCTATTAAATTATCACACATGACATAGGCAATCATACATTTATATAAATTAAAACAAACCATACTGACATAATTTTAGTTGCAAACATTATACATCACAAACCATATTAACATAATTTTAGTTGCAAACATTATACATCGCTTATAATCTATCAAGTCATTGTCAGTCAAACACTACACAGCTCATTCATATCCTCCCCTCTTTTAAACCTCATTCCTCCTCTGGATGTAATGTTCCCCAAAGGTTCCTATTTTTTTCTATGTAAATTGCTCATACCCTTTCTAAAGACCCCAATTTCAGTTGTGTTATCTCTGTTACTACACTCATTACTTCTAGTATAGTTGGTTTCCATTTTCTAGTAATTGCTTTTTGGCAGCCACCATAATTAGACTCAGCAAGGCCTTACTATGTCTAGGTAATTCTGATTCTGTATCATAGCTTAAAAAGTATTTTTTAGTTACACTAATTTGCTCACTCAGTATCTCTGACAGAGTAGTCTGCAGAGAATCTTTAAAGTCTGCCAACTCGATACACTCCCAGAAAATATGTTCCCAATTACCTCTTTTTTCCCAACACACCTCCAACATTTGCTGTCTACCTAAGCAAAAATTCTTTGGAGTTTACTTGGTGTATAAAAATGCCTATGTAAACACTTCCAAGTAAAGATCCTAAATGTTTTGTACTTTGTTCCATATTTGGGAGTTTTATATACACATATATATATGTATATATATATATATATATATATATATATATATATATATATCATTATTTCTTTGTGGATTGCTTATCCAATCTCTTTTACCAATCCTAACCTCCGCCGATTGATATAAATATCATGCTATATTTTATATGCTGTACTCATTATCCCTTTTTAAACAGCAGCTTCTGTTCTAGATTCTACTAAAACTCTACCAGTGCTGGTCTTTCACTTAGGCTCCCATTATTTTTGTTCTCTTTCCCTACACTCTGATATCAATCCTTGATAGGGAAGACAATCTCTAGCCTGCAGTCCAAATACATTTTTGGCCTTTTCCCATTCTATTACTTTTCCCTCTCCAAATATTTGCTACCAATACTGTGGTTCCTTTGCCATTTTTCTTCAATAAATTCCAGCCCCCATCTTGCTTATTATCTGTATGCCTAATTGCAGTTATCCTTATCAGAATCTCCTTTCTCCATTCCTGCATTGGCTTAGTTCTCAGAATACTTTCTGCTACTTTATGAATATAATTTATTTTTATTTTACATTTTACATTTGTTGACTGGGCTAGTCCAACTGGATATATGTCCGTTTTCAGTAGAGGCCCGGGGAGAAAAGCTCCATCAGTTGTACACTTTTACAAAAAGGCATAAATGGTTACATAAGAAAGATAGCAAGTAAAAACAATTAATACAATCAGATAAAAAAAAATACATTGGCATACAATTACACATTACATCATAGCAAGTTAACCAGATAATATAAAAACTATTTTTTTTTTTTTTTTTTTTTATGGTTATTGTTATTCTCCTTAATGACCTACATCCAAAATCCCAGTCTCTCCTTGTTTCTTGAGCTTCCCCCTGTTTCATCATCATCCTTTTCCATTTTGAATTATAGGTTTCTGCTTGTACTATATATAGTAGCCCAAGCTACTGTGTAGCTCTGATATACCCCTTCAAATTAGGTAATCCAAAACCTCCTTGTTCTATTGGAGAAATCAGCTTATCCCACTTGAGTCTTACCATCTTCCCCTCCCAGATAAAATCCTTCAGCTCTTTATTAATTGCTATCCACTGCTTCTCATTTGGTTGATAAAAATATGCCTGACCTGTGTATAAAACTAAAGGAACTAAAACATTTTAACTGCTTGTATCTTGCTATCCATATCCATACAACAGAGCTTCCAATGTCTTAGTTTTTGTACTATCTTCTGTTTAGTTTCTTCCTACATATCCTTAGCTGCCACACCAGAATCCTTTTTAATCCATATTCAGTACTTCATTTTATCATGTTCCCATAAATATGGATATTGCTGAACCAATTTGTGTGTGGATACATAATTTACAGCTATCGTCTTTGTTTTACCTTCAATAATTTTGTATCCCAAAAAATTAGAAATTGTCTCAAAATGTTCCACAACACTGAAATGTCTTTTTTTTTTGGTTTTATCAGGTATAAAATAATATCATCTGGAAATACGGCCAGCTTTTCTTGACTACCATACCAATTATGTCCTTGAATTTCTGAGTCCCTTATTTTCTTTGCTAATGGTTCTAAATATAATGCAAGTAACAAAGGGGAAAGAGGCCACCCCTGCCTGGTTCCTCTGCTCAAACAGAAATTATCAGAGAGGAACCCACTCACTTCAATTTTCATCTCTGATCCCTCACATAGTCTCCTAATCAACCTTATAATGTTATCAGGGAATGCAAATGCTTCCATTGTCCTGCTTATAAAGTCGCAGCTTACTTTGTCAAATTCTTTCTCTGCATCAAGACTCACTAATAACAGTGGTACTTTCTTACATTCTGCTTTCCTCTAGACCATAAATGCTCTGTTAATGTTGTCAAATGTTTGCTTCCTGTCCACAAAACCACATTGATCCATATATATTAATTTTGGCATCACCTTCGCTGTTCTTTTAACCATTATAGACATAAACATTCTCTGACTCATACTTTCTGACTTATATGGTCCCTCTCAATCTTATGCAATTAATCTGCAAACAGACTGTAATTCATTGTATAAATAAGAACTGTCTATGCTTACTATGAATGTATCTATTGTTTATTATGAATTGGTTACTATGAATCTATCTATTGTATGTTTACTAATAAATCACCACATTTTATAAAACCTAATATTCTGTGGATTACTGTAAATGTATTTATGTACACTTTTTATTAATATGAACATTATCTTGTTGTAAAAACTTTGATCTGTTAATATGTGTATTAGCATGCTGTAACTGGAGCTTTTCACTCCGGGCCTTCACTGAAAATGGGTCTCTGGCTCACTGGACTTGCTTGGTCAACAAATGTCAATAAATAAATAAATAAATAAACACTTTATAATCATGGTTTAGAATTGAAATGGGCCCATATGAAAATGAATCTAATGGGTCTTTAGCCTCTTTAGGTATAAAGCTACCACTGCTTTCTTCCAGGATGTTGGTGGTTCTCCAGTTAAAATACTGTTAAACAAAACCTTCCAGATCTTTATAATTTTTCCCTCCAAGCTTCCAAACTTCCACGGGAATACCATCTATTCATGGGAACTTCCCTGTGGACTGGTTATACCTCAGCATTTTTATCTCATCTCCTCATATCCTAACAGTTAGTAACTGACCCTAATCTAGCTCTAACCTGGGCATATTTAACTCTTCCAGAAATATTTCCATTTGTACTTTTTCTTGATTTCCATATTTCTCTGATTTATACAGACTTTCATAAAATTGCCAAAATATTTCTAGTACCTCTACAGGATCATTGTTATAGGCTCTCTAAGCTGGGTGACAACCTTTTCTACTTTCTGTTGCCTGAGTCATTGTTCTAAAAGTTTTTGTGCCCTCGAGTTATCAAAAACATTTGATTAACAGCAGTCTTTCTAAACTCATACATATTATCAAGGTAACTCTTTATTTTCTGCTTAGCATTCTGCAGTTGATCCTCTTCTTGTTCTATGAGATTTACCCCATTCTTCAATATTTTAACATTTGACAGTCCCTCTAAATAATTCTTGTTACTTCTTAACCATATATTTCTTTATTTTATTTCTGTCCTGTCTTAAAACTCCACTTTAATTTTATCCCACTTTCTATAAATAAAATGACAATATGCTCAAATGTTCCACTTTTATTAAATGAATATCAATCTCTAGTGCCTTGGCTTGCATAAAGCCTTCTAGGAGGAAGGAGACTCCTAGAAGGCTTTGTGCAAGCTGAGGCATTAGAGACTGATATTCTTTTAATAAAAGTGGAACATTAGACCATATTGTCATTTTATTTATTGGTGGACTTGGTGGACCATACACTTTATGGTTTTGTTTTGTAAGCCGTGGTGGTACAGCGGTAGCATTGTTGCCTCACAGCAAGAGGTTCTCCTGTTTGATTCTCGGTTGGAGTGCCTTCTGTGTGGAGTCTGCATGTCCTCCGCACAGTGGCCTCCGAAAGACATGGGTGAATGGGCGTGCCTTCGCTGAAGGTTGGGCATTGGGCTGGCAACTCGGCACCATAAAAATCTACTGCCAGTCATTAGCGGACCAGAGTTCTGCTGTGGTGACCCCTAACCGGGAAAAGCCAAAAAGACAAACAACAACACTTTATGGTTTTGTTTTATCCCACTCCCTACTTATATTTTCAGAAGAAATTTCTATCTTCTCTAATAACTCATGAATAATTTCCAATACCCATTCCTTAAATTCCTGTCTTTTCAACAGATTGGTGGGAAAGTGCCAGTATTTCATTTTTATTTCATTACCTTGCATTTTTTTAGTTATTATTGGTGCATGATTTGAAATAATTATTGGATGCATATCAAAACTTTCAATTAAATGCACACATTCCTGTGAAATGTAAGTTCTGTATAGCCTAGCCCAGTTTTTGTATCTTGGGAAATAATATGTAAATTCACTCAGAGTCCAAATTCTACTACTGAATTCACATCTTCCATGCCAAATATTTTCATAAATTTCTGTACAAATCTACTCTTCTATTTTCCCTTTTGGGGCCCCAGACACATCTTCAATGCTGCAAATATAATTCCAATCCCCACCTATAAGTAATATTTCCTGCTGAAAGCTGATTAATTCTCCCAGAATTTTCTGAAACTCCATTATAGCAGTTTTAGGTGGAATATAAATCCATAAACACCACTCCATGAACCAACTCACCAAGGACAGAAAAAACACATTGAACAACTGGATAAATGGTCACCGTCCACTTTTACTGTGTTCCTAGTACTTCAGCATCAAGCCTTCCAGGGAAAAACCATGCACAAGAATGGTGTGCATACATTTCACTACATTCATTATTCAATTCAGTTATACAATAATTGATCAATTAAGCAGTGAGACCATCTCTCCAGTTGTTCGGAATATAAATCCATGTCAGAGTAATCCTCCTCCCTTGCCAGTAACCCCTTAGTACTACACATCTACCATTATTATGTTTTTAATCCGCTTGTATCACTTGTGGAGATCATCTTGCAATTAACAGAAGTTCTCCTCTTTTCCTTTGTCCTAGATATTCTGCTGAATAACCATCCTGAAAACATTTTTTATCAAACTCACGTGTTCATTTCTTTCCAAATGTGTCTCCTGTAGCATAGCTATTTGTACTCTACAATTTTTAATATAGTTCACTACTCTTTCTTTTTTATGTATCTGTGTGACCATTTACATTTAAATATAATATACAAAGCATCATTATGTTAAAAAGTTATTATTTTCACCTTTATGTGTTACAGATTTTTAAGTATCTAATTCTAGCTTTTGTGTTACATGCATACACTGATATTTGGCAGGTTGATCTTTTATATGGTTGGTTTCTTGTCATATCCATTTGACCCTGTCATATCTTACCAAAGTTTTTGTTTTATTGAAAGCTGTCAAAAAAGCAAACAAAAAATACACCCCTAAATACCTATTAACTTAATAGCAACACACAAACCTACATACATTTTCAAATACTGAAATTTTACCCTTATAATAGGAACAATTGTCCCAAACTGACAGCCACACTCATAGACTTGGGTTACCCTAAAAGAAAGGTTATCTATGCTAAGACGTATGGTACAGCCTGTGCTTCTACAAAGTGCTGTCTAGTTTTATCTTACCTTTATTGCTATCCCAGATGGGGAAATCACTTGAATGCTTTCAGAAAATATTATCTCCTAACCATTGAAAAAAGAAGTATTATATTTGTATTACTCTTTATCACATTGTTTCCATGGAGACGTGAGATCCAGATACAGAGTTGTTTCTGCAAGCATTTATTTATTTATTTGCTATAGGAAAGCTTTATTATATTTAATGCTCTTTTTTTATTTATTTGCTTTCTCTTAAAAGTTGTTACTAGGCCAAGCCAAGGGCCTTAATCCAGTCATTCCTCTGCGCAAAAATGAGAAAAAACACATCTAGCTTTCTTGTATCATGCTCTTTTGTTGAGATTTTTCTTCTTCTTTTTTTATGTTGCAGTGCCTACATTTCTGAGATAACAGAAGGAAAAAAACAGGGGCACCTGTTTACTTTAGTGTCCCCATTACACTTGAAAATAATTGTGAAAACTTTACTTTATAGCATGCAGATTATATCATGCGTTATAGAAATACTACTATTAAGAACAAAATTTTGTTTTACTTACAGTTAACACTCTTCCTCTTCTTCCCCCTCTCCTAAGCGTTCTTCCAAAGATTAATGACATGAAGTAGGACACTCTTTAAGAAGTCTCTCAGATCACACCTCTCTTCTCTCTGGCAATGTACTTGTGCCAAAATAGTACCTCCTAACACCTGATCCACTACTATGCCCCTCTACAATATCACTACTTAGGAGCTCTCTCTGACTTGCTGAATTCAACTGCTTATGCCTACAAAACTCCAACAAGTAACAATCAAAACTGCTACCCTACCTGACTAATTCCATCCTCAGTGATCAAATTGTATGCAATGTTGATATGTAATGTTTGTAAATAACTTGTACCATTGTGTTTAATAATTTACTTCAAAATCATTGAGACTGTATATACAATGTATATTGTGCTTTTTCTTGTATGTACTATTAATGTTATGTGGAGCTTTCCCAGTTAACAAATGCAATAAAAAAATAAATAAATATGCTTTAGAGTCCCTTACAAATTTAACAAAGTCAAAAAAGTCCAATATGTCCAGGTTGTCTTGTTCTGTCATGTTTCACTAGTATAAGTAATGCTTTGTAATCCCACATTTATTTGTCAATTTCCAAGTTGCTGGTTTTATTCCTATTTACCTCCATCTCCTAAATCCAAATCCAGTCTCTGCTTCATTTCCAATATATTCTTGGTTCTTCTAGTCAACTCTTGTGCTTTTATTCTGTCTCTTAAGCATTTTCCATTGAAACATTGGAAAAGGTTTCACTGGCACAGTCTCTCTGTGGTCTTTATTACCAGACGAACAAAAAGCAGAATCTCCTTCTGTTTCACATCTCACTTTTTGTTGGACAAACATTTGCCTTTCCTCCTTAGCTTGCTCTACATAAAGAAAAAAAATGATTTTGTCCCTCCATGAAAGAATATTCTGAAGATTGTTGGGTACAGCAGTTTGACTCTCATGCCTGCTTCTCGACATTCCCTGATTAGTGGAATACATTTACAGCTTTTCTACCTGGTGTACAGTGAGTAATCATTTCCACAAACACTCTACTGTCTCCCACTTTTAGTACTTTGCCCTTCTGCCACAGTTTTGTCAGAATCAACTCCTTCTGCAAGTAGGACTGCATCTTTACTATTAAAGCTCTAGGTTGCTTTCTCATGGCCAGGTTCAGAGCATACAAACGATGTGTCCTTTCAATTAACAACTGCTGCCATGGAATACCAGTCCAGTTGCTTATTTAAACATGTATAACTTTGATACAAGAGTGCCACTTCTATCATTACTACTACAGCTGAAAAGTATCAGTATGACTGTTCGATATTATTATTGTGTTTGTGCTTATGTTGACATATATATGTGGACATGCAGGTCAGGATATTAAGCTTCTGATCCACATTGTAAGGATGTCTCTGTGTTTACTCAACCACATACGCACATGATTGTATTACTAAATATTTTTCTGTCTCATTATTATAACTGCAGCATTAGACAGGGCAACTCTGTAAGATCATCATTATTGTTTGGGTGGACTTGTTTCAATATAGAGAAAATTTGTTTCCTTTGCATATCACCTGTGAGTGAAACATATGTTGGAGTAGTATGTTTTCTCTGTCTATGTACATTTATCTCAAACATCATCACTCCAGCTCAGATGGCAAACACCTATTGATCTGTCTAAAGAGCTCATCACATTAATCTTCTATTACTCAGACTGCAGATGACAATGTTTTTTGGTTCAGGTCCTCCTATTAGTTGTTTATACTAACAGCCTTGTTATGTTCAGAAGTGTTTTTAGACAAACAGGTTTATTATGTTTAACTGTACCATACTTAACACAGCACAGGCTTCAGTTTTTCATATTTCTCCCTCCACCACACACAGACAGACACACACACAGACAGACAGACACACACACACACACACACACACACACACACACACACACACACACACACACACGGGTCTACTTCACTTACCCGACATCCCACATAACTGTCATGCAAAACACTGAGCCCACAGCACTGAAACCGCACATACCAGACACACACAATACCGACACATCAAAACCCCGACACACCTACATAAAACATACACACAACAACACACACAAACAACATACAAAAGAAAAAACACAACACTCGACATAAAACTACCTAGCTCCCCTCACTCACACCCTGCCCACCATCTATATTAAACTAAACTCTTACCACTAAAACAAAACATACACTACAAATAAAAATCTAAAACTTACCTTCACATTTCACGTTCTTGCAGGGGGGTTATGCCCCCCTGCACACCCCATACCCATGTAACTTAAATATACCAACTCAAAATTGCACTACAATGTCCACAAGAGCGGATTTCCTGTTCAGCTCAAGTTGGACTGTCGACCATTTGGAAGTCGGCATTCTAACATGTCGGTCATCTGACACGTGGAGCTTTTTGGCTCTGTGTTTTGTGTGTCGGTCTACTGAGATTTCGGTAATCTCAAGTAGATACACACACACACACACACACACACACACACACACACACACACACACACACACACACACACACACACACACATGCTTTGTCACTATCCTACCTCTTACATACATTTATTTTGTTCATTCTTTTGTTTCCTTCCATGTTTTTACTATTTATATGCATCAGCACAATGACTTGCGTGCATTCCACCAGCAAGGCCTGTCACCCCACAGCAGCAGCAGCAACACCACCACCAGTAGCACCTAGCACATCTGGGTCCCAGCCTGTCACTGTTGCCTTCACACCTCTTGCCCTACTTACACCATCTGCCTCAGGAAGCCATACATAGGATGCTGGTACAATTATACCTTCCAGTAGCAGTGTGAATGAAGTTAACACCTTTGCCACTCATTGGCAGCTGGCAGACATTGAGGGGAGATTATAGACAGGAGGTTGGATATCCAGCTCAGCCAAATGGCGAACCTCCTTCACTTATTCATGGACTCACATCCCCGTCCAGCACTGTCTCCACCATCTGAGACAAGTACCAGTGGTGATTCCATGAAGGGTGTTGAGTAATTTCCCATGGGTTCTCAGCTGGCAGAAACAGCAGCTGTGAACACTGCATCCTATCTCCCAACCTGATGTTTCCCCTCCCTTTTATGTCCATGCCCACACCTGTTGGCTGTTCAATCCTCCCCTCATCATTGTCTTTCCTCTGTTTTCTTTCTGATGTCTCCTTCACCATTATGTTTCCCTTCCCTCATTGTGTTATCACACATTCTGTCAGTCATGTCTGTCTTCTCCTGCTATCTAACCTAACCGTTAGCTTCCTCTTACTTCCCTTACTTTCTTCCCCAACTTACCTTCTGTTTATAAATATAAAATGGGCAACTATCCCCAGAAATGTATTTCTCTCATTTGCATCTTCATCCTATTTATTCCTTAGTTGATCACCTTCTGTTCTACCCACTGCTTGCTTCTCCTTTTCACCTTTTTCCTATACTCTCTCTTTTTAACTTTTGATCTGCTCAAAACCACAGATAAACACACCTTTCATATGCCCATCTAGGGCTTGCACTATTTTTAGTGATCATATTGTGAGCAATGGGTCACGAAGAACACTGATGATACTCATGCTCAACCAATAATGAGTGGCACTGCTCATTCCATAACAATGATGAAGTGCAACCACTTTCATGAAACAAATATACACTGGCTTCAGGTGCTATCAGCCATGCAAATTAGCTAAGCATGGCTGGGTGGCAGTCTGCAAGTACAGTATAGGATAAAACTGATGCCTTTAGTGTGAGTGCTTCCATAGCTCATTATGTAAATGAAGTGCTTGGTAAATGAAGAGGGTTGAAGTTTCCCATGTGCTCGGGTTTGGATGCTTCTGTTTTTTATGCTTTCATCCTGCAAATATGTAAAACAATCACCTACTTTGCATATCACTGACAGATTTAATATCATTGCTTTCATGCTTTAGCTTGTACATGAAGTGCTTTATACCCGCAAGTTTGCAATATGCAGTTTCTGCCTGTTATCTTCTAGGAACTTATAACTGTAAAGGATTCAGTGTAGCTAGCTTAGAGAGAGGTTTTCTTTAACCATCTCTGTGTGTTTAATTAAATATTATTTTACTCCATACTCACTTTCCCATTCTTTTCCTTATTTAACCTGTAAATGCACTGTTGCCTTGTTGTTTAAATAAAGCTTATTCACTTTAAGGTCTTGTGGTTGTTCTTCATTATGCATGTATTATTGCTATTTATTATCTCAAAGCAGGGGTATAATTTACTACTATTGGCTGTGTTTCATGTCTCCACTGAGACTAGATTGTTTGGGCCTATTACCAGAGAAAAATATTAAGGTGAACAATCTCATTATTTGACTTAATTAAGAGCAACAGGTAACTGGATATCCCTGGCCATTCCAGGGCAGTGGCAGTAAATACTGTGCAAGGAAAATTGTTGGAATTGTGTGTATGTATAAGTGATAACTTGGATGAAAAGCAGTTACTATGGATAAGAGGCAATGAAAGGCACCATAATTCACATAGAGTGTGGTGAAAACGGCCCTGCAATGAAGGTTAAAAACTCAGTTCTGAGGGTCACATGTGGGCAGTCTAATCTGGGGGTAAATGTTGAAAGCTATACCCAGTACATATTTCCTTTATGATTTTAGTAATGCCAGACTGCATTATGTGAATTTATTATTGCCTCAGATATACATTAACTTTTTTTTATTTTTGATGGTTACCATACATAACTAGACAAACCATTATTGTGGTGCAGACTTGGTCCTTTTATTCATATTTGATGATAGTACCTGCCACCCATCTTTACACATTTAGTTTGCAATGGAGAGATTTACACCTCAATAATACAGACAAAAGAAACTAAACTTTCTACAACTTAAATGCATATAACTTCTAAACACGTGACCTAAAATATTTTTTAAATAACTGTAAATACCAATTTTTCTTTGAGATTAAAATGGTAACACTACCTAACACTTCATTTTGTAAAACACTGGTTGCGTGTTTACAAAGTTCATCCATAAGTGTAGGCAGATGGAACTTAGACAAGGTCACCCATTCGAGGCTATACCTAGCTACTCGAAACCTTTCAAGTGTCCAGCATTTTGCAGACCGTCCTTTTTTTATTTTACATTTTTCTTTCTCCTTGTCTCCCTAATAAATCACTGAGGATTACAGCCACTCAGTAATGCCAGTCGTTATAGTTCCATATTTAAATTCATACCTCACAACTGTTCCTGGTTTTGACACAAATTTTAGCTCTGCCCCTCTTAATTCCTCCTAAAAATAGTGACTTTTGGAGGAAAGGTGGTGAATTACACTTAATGAATAATGACTGATTAAGAGTTATATACTTCTTTTATTTCAGAAAATGTATATTAATTCACATACTCTGATTCTGTAAATGTCTCAAGTTAATAGCAGTAATATTTTAAAATTGTCCCTGACTTTTTATGGATTGGTTGAGAGCTATGACAGAAGAATGTACATTTTTAAGTGAATCAGAGTAACGTTTCAGTTGTTCAAGATGCTGGGCCTGTCTGTACATCATTTTCGGTTTTCTCCACAATTCTTCAGCCGTGAAACTGAAAAGGCTGACTACAACACACACGGTACAGACAGTAACTCCCAGATGACAACTGGAAAAAGGTACCTTCCGCCGTATTGCTAAAAGAAAAACGGTTCCCAATGGTGACATCCTAGATACGTCCTCAGCCCCGATAGTTGCTGTTACTGCACAGTGTTACATTGATTGTACAATGAACGCTCAGAAGGTTGACTACTCTCTATAATTATCGATTGCTTTTGACTGACGCGCTCAGCATAAGGAAGCCTGAAGAAATTATATTTTTGAAGTAAAATTTTCTGAACGAATGATGGGGAAAAAGAAAGACACTTGGCACGAAAAAGTTATGCGAGGTAGGAATATGAGTTATTAAAAGGGTTTATGGGGTGGAACGTAATAAGGTAGACTAGAACACAGCAATTCCGTAGGCCTTTCGAAAACTGGCTTCTCATTGCATTTTGTGACTGTCGGTATGAAGACGTAGTGCTTCAAGAAATCAGAACTTTTGTGTGTGTTAAGTGTCACTTTCATGAAATTAATTACTTTTAGTGTATTCCTTGCAGCGGTAGCCGTTATGCCTACAGAGTGAAGTAGTTTTGCCCCCCCCCCCAAAAAAAAAAAAAAAAAAACATTTTTAAGTGTGGTGTTATTACATGTCAGTGGTAAATGGTTCTGACCTGAATAGATGTAGATCAAAGGTAAAGTATGTTCGGGAAGACTAAAGAAGCTGTATGTATACAATAAGCCGTTACAAACACTACTAGAGTGAACAATGACTTTTGATAAATAGAGTTTGTTTCAGGATAGGTTTTCTCTGCTCTGTTTGGACACATTCCCAGTATTGCTCTTGTTTGTCTGGATTACTTTTAAATTTGGTAGTAATGCATTATGTGCTAATGTGAAGTAGTGCTGATAAATGGTTGAATATTTATGTGGTGGTTGCCATCAGTAGATCCCATTATTAGTGTACTGCACAAACTATTTTACAAACTTTTCAGTATAATAAACTAGAAAGCATTGCCTTGTTCAGTAGGATTGAGATGGGGAGAGGAGAGCTCCAGGGGTTAAGCAGTTCCGCATTTAAACTTTCCCAGTTTGTACAGTGCATTGCTATGTTTTTGCCTATGTAGTGCTTTCCCTATTTTTCTTGCAACATTGAATGGGTTAAGGCTGCTTTATGGTTATATTTAGGTTATTCAAATGTATCTCTTTTTTTTTTATTGGCTTGGTTTTGCTGAAAATATTTTGGCTGTATTTCATTAAGATAATTTATTTTAACTTTGTTACTTTGGCAAAAATGGAGAACTCTGGACTGTTGTACAGATCCAGATTAGTAGGTGTTGTGCTTAGGCAAGTACCAGTGTTCTCTTAGCAGTGGTTACCATACCTAATTGGACATTACAGCATAGTTTGAAACATGTTAAAGAGAAAAATGGACCACACAGGACACCAAGGTATAGTAATCTGGGATCTCTTAACGAAGAGCAGCATGAAATTTCTCAGCTTGTGTGATTTTGTTTGATAGCTTGCTGTGTAACCAACAGCGCCGTCCTCCTGTAAAATGAAACTTATGGTGAGTAAAGCAAAGAATGACAAGAGTTGTAGCTTGGAGTGATAACTTACGGTGCTTGACTGAACCAACATTTTTAAATGCCTATCCCCCAACAGGTTGCTTACTGTCAGGTAACTGATACTGAACAGTGCTGAAAAGAAAAAGTTAGTGTACTAAGAGTTTTAAATTTATGCCCTTCACAACCTGAAGTTGTAAAACAAATAAATTGAACACATTAAACCCAAATATGTTTTCTTGATTTACTGTTACCATTGATCAGAAAATGATTGAAGTATTACTGCTTGTGATAAATTTTGAATATTACTCTAATTCATTTATAACTAGTAGAACAACATGTTTTGCATTAGCCTGCATTTTCAAAGAATAAGTGGTGATAATGGAAGTCACAGGAGTGGATTGTGTAGCTTCTCCTATCTTCTGAAACAGATGGAATGTTTTAAGGCAGCAGCTGTCAAACTATGCTGCCGCCATAACATTCTGAAACCTATGCAGAAACACTAGTGTGGTCCAGTGTTTTCCATTTTGTAACTGTTTCATAGAAGTTTCCAGCCTTATTGGGAGTTATGGCATGTTCTTGTGGCAAAATGACCACCAGCTGGAAGGTTAGTGGGAGCTGGTTTACTCCTATTGAACAGATGTGATTTGTTTGTGTAAATTGGAATGAGAGAAATGAGTTATGCCCACCCAATGAAATTAGAAGTACAGTTTTCAAACTTTTTTTTTTTTTTTGCGGAGTCATTCTCCAGTCAGTATAAGAACCCTAACCTAGACCTAGTTTCTGTCCCCAACTTTAAGCTCATCCCAGCCATAAAACTCTTAACCATAAATGTTTACACTACCTGCATGTCAGTCTTCAGGTAGCATAACTTGCAGTTGCACTATTTTTATACAGCAGCTTTCCATTTGGTAGGATTATCCATAGTCAGTTTTTAGAGAAGCAAAGATGATCCAAAACATGGTTCCTCAGACAGTCAGTCGGTATTCTTGTTTTTGTTAATACTTAGTGAGAAGTACCCAAAGCACAGCATTCCCTACTTTGAAAACTGAAGATAAAAAAAAAAAAAAAAAAACTGAAGGTCACAGCCCTGGTTTAGGCCCATCCCATTCCCTTTGAGTCTATATTTCACCAAGTCCGTTTTTGATTCTGGTTCTTTGGCATCCATTTTGGCTGACTTCTCTTTCCCCTATTAGGTGGATTTTGTACTTTCAGAGATTTATTAGAAGTTGTCTGTTGGTATACAACAACTGACAGCCCAAACATGTAGTCTTGGCCAAATACTGATTCCTCTTCCATCAGCACCCACTATTCTCAGGTGGTATTCATCCAAGTTCTTATCGGGTCTGACCCTCCTTATTTTCTGAGATCAGATGAGATTGGGAGCATTCAGGGTGGTATGGCCACAGGCATGAGATTGGGCTTTGTTTTTCAGCCATAATCGACTCTCCAGCCGACACAAGCACCCTCCAAAAGGGCCTCATAGAAACGGACAACTGGTGCCAGAGCCATGGCCTCAAGCTAAATGCCAAAAAGTGTATAGTCATCCCCTTTGGCAAAAACAAAGTGCCCACAAATTACCACATAGGTGGTAATCCATTAAGTACAGAAGAAGTAATTCGGGACCTGGGGACCCAAGTTGATAGCAATCTCTCATTTGACAACCACGTGGCCAAAGTGGTTAGAAAAACATTTTATATAGCCCACCTAATCATGAAGGGATTCACATCTAGATCAGGGGAGGCCATCGTGCCTCTTTACTCATCCCTCATCAGGCCCATAATTGAGTACAATGCCCCTTTTGGGATGTACCTTACCAGACACCTGCAGCAATTGGAAAGACCCCAAAAGTACCTCACCAAGAGGATCAAAGGGCTCAAACAGATGCCCTATGCTGCCCGGTTAAAGAAACTCCAGCTCTATTCGGTGGCATACCGCCTGTTCAGAGGCGATCTGTGCCTGACGTATAAAGCCATGTCCAACCCGGAATTAATGGACATGCTGCACCTCAGAAAATCCAAATCCCATTGAGCTACGCGCTCGAGAGACTTGAACCTCAGCATTGAAATAAATAGGACATGCTGGAGGGACAGATTCATAACCCAGAGGCTCCCTTCACTCTGGAATAAAATCCCAGTACAGGTTAGGCAGAGTCCCTCATTGACTCTCTTCAAGAGGAATCTTGATGAGTGGATGGGAGATCGTAGGTTTACCCCGGGTATCACTTCTGTGTCACTGTTAGACAGAGGCACAGTATACCAACCTTGAAAAAGGGCATAGCAAAATAAATTTAAAATGGGTGGCGAAAGCCAAACACATTCTGGCTAGGCTTATAAATGCCCTAGGGCAGATAGCCTAGTATGAACCTATGAACATCGATTCAGTAGGAGGCAGAGGTGCCATCAAGGATGCTGGTTTTGCTGATTCACAGCTTCAGCAAGTCTCCTTTGGCTACAGCTAGCTTCTGCTGGTGTCCAGCAGGGACACTGGCCCAGGTGTCTGAGGCCGTTTGTGCTTTTGGAGAAGCCAGCAGCAGTTCAGATTCCCACTCTTGACTGCCTCTCTAAGCAGATAGTCAGTTGCAGGTGTTCCATCCACATTTCAGTCTTGTTTGCCATTAATGCTGAGATGTGAACAAGGAATGTGATAGCCAATGCTTATGTAAAATTTTCTTCTCTTCCACCCCTTCTCTTTACTTGTCAGATGTTCCTCCATTAAAGAACTTGGTGCAGACGCTCCCCAAGAAAGCAATCAAAAAAACCCCATCAGAGTGGTGCTATAAAACCAGTGAGATTGCAGCAATAAATTATTTCACCAACCACTGGATATGTTCCTGCTCTAGCCCAGGTTAATCTCCCTCCTCAGGCTACCTCTCTGTTGTGCTCATTGCTTTATATTTTTCTCTTCCTCATTTCTTCTGGCATTTCTACTCTTATATTGCTCCCTATACCTTACTACCCAAACTTACTCCCTAATTTTCTCTCAGCTTATCTCCTGCAGTCTTTTTGTATTAATTATTATCTGAACTGTTTGGTATTATATTTTTAACTGTATTTGTTAAATTATTCTTGTATTTCTGTAGCTTTTCTTCCCAGGCCTCCACTGAAAATGGATATGTATCCAGTTGGACTTTCCTGGTTAAATGTAAAATAAATAAATAAAATAAATAATAAATCAATAAAATATGAATATTGTAATAGGAGATTATAACTGAGGCAAGCTTAAAAAGAAAAGAAATGGTATACAAGAAAAATGTTAAACGTTATAAGATGTGGTAAGTTAAAACTTTGGGACAAAAATTCATGGACTAAAAAAATGGATATGTACAAAACTGAAATGGATTATTTTATAGCATCAGAAGGTTTACTTATAGGAGAAGAAGAGATAGTTGAAAGGAGATTTTCTGATCATTTTGCAGTATAGCTAGAGATAAAAGAAAATACTGAATATATAAACATAGCAAGGGAATAAAAAGGATAAATGAGAAAGCATGGAATGAAAAAGGAAAAAGATTAGTAGTACAGTTGTGGAGAGGTCATAGGCCAATTTTTATAAAATGTTATCATTACTAAGTGGTGAATGATACTTGAGGAAAAAATATAAAAAAAAACAAGTTTTCTCATATAATGCCACTGTAAAAAGTAGAGAGAAAATTATAAAAGAACATATAATGTTCCATTCGAAGATTTAGGGCATAATGATAGAAAGTACTTTGACAAAGAAAAATAATTATGTGAAAGAAATAAATACAAGAATTGTTATATAAGCAAAGATATTTTTACAAGGAAAAAGATGTATCGAGTTTCTTAAGATTAAAAAAGCAAAAAACGGTGTCCCAAACAGCCAAAGGTTAAGAAATGAAAACGCACTTTATTCCAAACAGTAAAACAGCATTTTTCGCCCCTGAAAGAACAGGAGCTTCATCAGCATTTGAAAGGCAGGAAACTCATACCTTATAAAAAACCTTCATAAAATCAATTGATGATGTCACATCCTCGTAGTAACGAGATGAGTGCAGTTAAAGGTATATACAACAAGAAGTATGATTTAGAAATAAATAATATATGTATGTTGACACCAAGAAGCAAATAATCAATGCAAACATGTGAGGTACCTGACTCGATACTACCTAAATAAAAAATGTGTACCACAGAGTGTATGATCTAAACAAGGTTTAAAAATAAGTATAATAACAGGTAGGTGAACGTAATCTATACAGACTGATAAAAATAACCTACCTGAATGCTAACCAAGTACACATAGATAGACAAGAAAAACATAGTTTAAAAAAGTTTTACAAGCCCATGACAATATTCCTTGTCATGGGCTTGTAAAACTTTTTTAAACTATGTTTTTCTTGTCTATCTATGTGTACTTGGTTAGCATTGAGGTAGGTTATTTTTATCAGTCTGTATAGATTACGTTCACCTACCTGTTATTATACTTATTTTTAAACCTTGTTTAGATCATACACTCTGTGGTACACATTTTTTATTTAGGTAGTATCGAGTCAGGTACCTCACATGTTTGCATTGATTATTTGCTTCTTGGTGTCAACATACATATATTATTTATTTCTAAATCATACTTCTTGTTGTATATACCTTTAACTGCACTCATCTCGTTACTACGAGGATGTGACATCATCAATTGATTTTATGAAGGTTTTTTATAAGGTATGAGTTTCCTGCCTTTCAAATGCTGATGAAGCTCCTGTTCTTTCAGGGGCGAAAAATGCTGTTTTACTGTTTGGAATAAAGTGCGTTTTCATTTCTTAACCTTTGGCTGTTTGGGACACCGTTTTTTGCTTTTTTAATAGTTTAAGTTCATTTTTCTGGTCGAGTTTCTTAAGATTAGTAAAAGAAGATAGTAGTGTGGTACGAGTAATAAAAAATGGAATTGAGAAATGAAAAGAACTCTGTAAAAGATTGAGTAGTGTAGTACAATATGTATAAGAAATGTTTAAATAAAAAAAGGTAGTAAAAAAAAATATGGTAAGTAATAATAAAAAAAAATATGGTAAGTAATAATAAAAAAAATAAAAGGAAAAAAAGAATAAAGAGTTGGAAAAGCTCATTCCTTTAAATGAGCCAGATAAAATATTAGGACAAGTAAGTATATATTCATCTGTAGGCCCAAATGGAATAGGGTATGAACTATAGTATAAAAATATTAAGGGATTGGCAACAAAAATATTTTAAGATTTTGAATGAGTGGTTAAATGAAGATGTTCTATATAAAGAATTGTTTAGTGGAATGCTTAAATTCATATGGAAGAAGGAAGAGAGTTAAAAACTGGAGACCAGTAGTAGTGAATATTAATGATTGTATGATCTTTATGAAAATAATACAAAAGATATCTGAAATTTAAATGGAAATTTTATTTATTTTACATTTGTTTATTGGGAAAGTCCCAACTGGGACAGAGCCCATTTGCAGAGGAGGCCTGGGAAGAAATGCTCCCAGATGCATGTCTTTGGATTGTGGGAGGAAACAAAAGCACCCAGAGCAAGCCACATGAATGGGGAAAACCTCTTGCTGTGAGGTGACAATGCTAACAGCTGCATTATGGAAGATAGCATATATAGTATAAAGGAGAAGGGTTGTCAAGAATTATTAATGATAGAGAAATTGTGGATGATATTATGAACAGAAAAGAAGCAAAAATCATGATAGGAGACCTTAATAAGGCATTTGACACAATTGAACATGACATTTTATGGGTAATAATGAAAGAATATAATATAAGTTAGAAAGTTAGGACATTATGTACGTCAGCGCTTTAGTAATAATAAAGTAAAAATACTTGTACATGGCTAGTTAACCCAAGAGGTAGATATGAAGAGTGGTGTAAGACGGGGATGTCCAATGAGTTGTACACTCTTTGAATTAATTCTGAATGTGATAGTATGTGAAATAAATTATGAAGGAGAGGGTATATAACACCTGAAGGGTTAAGAATTCCATTTCTTTTAACATATGCAGATGACATTATAATTGCAAAAAACAAAATTTGGATAAAATAAGTAATACTTTGCACAGAGATAATAGGGATGGCTTTAATATATAGAGAGGTTTAGGTTATGTAGTAAAGATCAGGGATATATATTTTACAATGAATGGAGTTTCTGTGTTGGGAGTAAAGCTGTAAGTCTAATTCAGTCTGGGGAAAAAACAGAAGAACTAAAGTGATCATCTTTTTCTGGAGAACATATAAATTATCATTCAGAAAAAAAATATTTGATAAGTTCAGTACTGGTAGGGGATAATAGCATAATTAGCAAGTATATTTATGCTGCCAGTGGTATTTGAAAAGGAATTATTGCAGATATTTTTTTTCATTTATATGAGGTTCTAGATTAAACCCAATAAATGAGGAGTTTTGTAGGTAATTAAGGGAGGAGGAGGAGGTTTAGGGTTAATTAACCCAGTGATATACACTGCTTCATTGAATTTGTACAAAGTATTCAGGTGGATAAATGAAAAAGATGGGAGATTAGTAGTAAAACTGTATAAATAAAAGTATGATAAGTTTTGGGGTGGTGGTAAAAAAAAAAAGAGAAAAAGAGTGGATAAATGAGGAGATGACATGTTTATCAAGAAAATATTTTTGTGTAAAATAAAAATTTATGATATAGAAATACAAAAGTATGGTATAAGGATGTAATGATAACACGTTGCTATATAAAACCATGGGAAAATCTAAGATAAAAAAAAATGCTATAAAAATAATAAGCAAATGGTGTAATCAGAAAGAATGTCAAGATTGTTTTTTTTTTTTTTTTTTTTTTATGTTTTTTGGAGAGTGGTAATAGATATATTACCAGTAAAAGGAAATATGCCATATAAAATGAAAAGTGATAGAATATGTTTACATTGTCAAGAAGAAGAAACTGTGAAACGTTTCTGAAATGTAAAAGAGTAAAACAGTTATGGGGCAAACTATGTAAAGAAGACTTTTTTGAAGCTGTTTAAATATGGATATAAAAATAGAAGTGAAGAAAATGTTAAAACAATAGTTTATGTATGGGTTTTATGGAATGAAAGAATAAATGAAATTTATGTTTAATAGCTAGTGGATTTTGGCAACAATATTAAGTAAAACCAGATGGTTATGGAAAAAAAAGGAGTGGGGGCCTAATAGGGATGAAAATTTTGTCATGATTGTAAAGGAAATTAAGAATGTGTGTAAGTAGTTGTATATTTGTAAACGTGAGTATTTTCTTAAGTGTTCTTTTTGTATATAAAGGACCCCCTTCTGTTTTTGATAGGTGCTGTTGGATCTTTTACATCCGCCTGAGCTTTTACCTACTCTGGTAGATGGGGCTTCAGTTTAACATCTCATTTGAAGGATGGCACACGTAGAAGTGTAGCACCCTCCTTATGCTGCTCAGCGGTTGTCAGCGGTCAATCTACCTAGAATGGGAATGGAACCCACAACTTTGTACACCAGCAATGAGTGTGCTACATGTTGCACCACTGACACTGTTAAAGTTAAACATTAACTGTTGGCCATAAGAAAAAGCCCACTATCTTTTAACTAAACGTAAATTGTACACTGTTCTAGTAAATGCATTGAAGTATTTAGGTTTCATAAAATCTGCTATTTCTTACTCACGTCCAGTAATTTCACATTTTATTTTTCACTAAGCTGCTTGCCCTTGGCATGTTTTAATTTTGTTTCTGTCACTAAACAGTGTCCAGACCCCTCAAGATTTATTGCATTCACCTGTAGTCAGCTTGTTTCCATGGAAACATAACAACATAGTGCTGCACACAGTTGCAGACGTTTCAACTCTCACTGAAGATTTATTTGCTAAAGGAAATTTTTTAATTAGGTTGTGGTTTCTTATTTTTAAAGACCAGTTGCCAGCACAAAAAAACTTGTCAGCTTAAGCCAGTGGCATTAATCCAGACATTCACCAATGCAAAAGTAAAAGAAGACATCTCTACTGTACATAGATTGTAATTAATGCACTGTTACACCCCATTCCCCAGCCAAGTAGCCCAAGGTTGCAGCCTGTCAACTTAAACATGTTTTTGTCCAGCCTTTCTTCTGTTTTTGCATTGTAATGCTTACATTTCTTAAAACTGAAGGGGAAAAGTACTTGTTTACTTTAGTATCTTTGTCATGTACAACAACCACTGAAAAGCTTTACTTATGTAATGTGCATTTTCTGTCATGAAATGTTTTATACGGCTAGTGTTAAGAACAAAAATTGTTTTCCTTACAGTTACTCCCCCCCCTCCCCCCATTTACTGCTCTTCCAAACATTAATGACATGAAGTGGGTATATGCCTTTCGGTTCTCCTGCAAGGTTAACTAATCCAACAAAAATATGTTCCATGTCAGCCACTTTTTCTTGTAAAGCCATAGTTTTCAAATGTGATTGTTGCTTTATAGTCTCACACTTATTCACTAATTTCAGTGTTTCTGGTCTTTCTCATTTTCATCTTCATCTCCATCTCCTAAACCCAGACTCCGGTTCAAGTCCAAGATACTTCCAGTTCATCTAGTTAACACATGTGTTTTTTTCTGTCTCTCAAGCATTTTACTTTTGGAATGTTGGGAAAGGTTTCACTGGGAATGTTTCTCTATGAGCTTTATTATCAGAAAAATGAGAAGTAGAGTCCCCTTCTGTTTAATAGCTTGCTCTTTGTCGGACAAACTTTTGTGCTTCCTCCTTAGCTTGTTAGTCATAAAAAATGACTTTGTTCCTCCAGGGAAATATATACAGCAGCTTGAATCTCACACCTACCTGTCATGGTTCCCTGATTGCTGGGATAAATTTGCTTTTCTTCTGCTTGGTTTAGAGTGAATAATCCTTTTCCACAAAGAATCTACTGTCTCCATTTTTAATGCATTGCCATTCTGCCACAGTTTTGTCAAGCTCAATTCTTTCTGCTGGTATGATTGCATCTTTACTAATCAAGATCTTGGATGCTTTTTTTTCTTTTTTTAACACCTTTATTGTATTACCGTTTGTGACATGGACAATATTATATTTATATAAAAGTTATTGAGCAATATTAACAAGTTTACATTTACTAACATCATCACATAAATTGCTATATATCATGTAATGTAGGTAACATTACATAAATTATTCATTCCTTGCCTTCTCTTTACCTCATTCCTCTTCTGAAGCATTTTTCTGCATGTATTGGTCCTACAATTTCCATTTTCTGTGTAGTTTTACTCCTACCCTTTTGTAAAAATCTCGCCTCCTATTTTTTTTTGTATTACAGTATTCATTACGTCAAGTATAAGTTGGTTTAGATTTTCATTTCCATTTTCTAGTATAGCAATAACCCACGCCTGGGTGTGGGTAATGCTAAATTTACCCACGGTTGGTGTGGTTTGGTCCCGAGGAAGCCCAGGGACCAAACATAGCCAACCGTGGGTAATTTAGCATTACCCACACCCAGGCGTTATTGCTATTATACCATGACATTATTTAAGAAAAGAAACTATTACTTTTCTTAAATAATGGCATAGTATAATGCCTGTTTACTGCCCTTCCGCAGATGTCTGGCATCCGCGGCAGTTCTGATGTACTGCGCGCCTGCGCAGTACATCAGAGTTGAGCAAAAGCAATGGAGAAAGCAAGATCTCTGTTGCTTTTTTTTTTAGTGTTTCGCTATGTTAAATGAGTTTAACATAGCGAGACAGTTTTAAAATAAGCAACGGACATCTCCGTTGCTTATTTTAAAGCTGTTTCGCTATGTTAAACCCATTTAACATAGCGCAACAGTGTTTTAAAAAAACGGGTTATACTAATGGAAAAAAGTCCGGGCGACCGGACCTTTTTCCATTAGTATAACTCGATTTACAACGGGCACGCTGGCCAATCAGCGTGCACGTTTTGGGGGGATCATGGTATAATAATTGTTTTAGCAGCCACCAGAATTAAAATGTCTTGGCAGTTTTCTTGTGGCCAAGTTTGGAGCATATAATGATGTGCCCTTTCAATTAACAAATCTTGCTGTGAGTACCAATCTGGTTACTTATTTGTGTTTTCATAAAATTAATTCAGTTTGGTTCTCCAGTTTCTCTGGTGCAGCAGACATTTTCATTTTTTGTCTGAATGCTCTCTTCTCAAACCATACAATTTTTTGACACAAGCTCTTCTTGAGCAGTCTGATACACATACATCCTTTTCATTTCCATCTCTGTTTTTTTGTCATTTTATCAGTTCATCTGAGTAGCTGTTTATTCCATTTTGTAAACCTTTTGGTATTTGGGTTAATAAACTCCTTCAGTGTTTCATTTATTTTAATCAACTCTGAACACTTTTGATTTTTCCTCTAAATTACTGGGAGCCATCTCTAGTCAGGAAGTTGGAGCTTGAACTGCTTTTTGCTGAACAGCTGTATGGTTCTTCCCAGTCAGTGTTTTCTTTTCACCTTTTCTAGTTGATTTTCTTCCAGGATTTAAGTTTCTCCTTTGCTGCCATCCAGGCAATGTACTTACCAGACAGTAACAGAATTTTTACTAATCTGGCAGAATTTCTGGCCTTTACCTATCAATTATTTTTCAAACTGGGAGAGCTTGAAATTAAGCTGTTGGTTAGCGTTTGCATATTTAAGTCTGCCATAAATATTTGCTTGTGCTTTTTCTAGGTCTCCACATTTTTCTGTTTTGTACAGAGTTTTAGAAAATTTTTGAAGTATTTCAAATACCTCTCTAGGGTTTCTGGTTATTTTTCTTTTCATAGGCTCCCTAAGTTTGGCAACAACCCTTTGTATTTTCTGTTGCCCAAGTCATTGTGCTAAAAGTTTTTGTGTTCTGGAATTATTACAATATTTGTTTAACAACAGTCTTTTGAAACTCATGGATGCTATTTAAATACTCCCTTATTTTCCTATAAGCAGATTGCAGTTGCTCCTCCTCCTTTTGAGGTTCCCATTCTTATGCAGTACTTTTGACATTTTTCAAGCCCTCTAAATAATTCATGTTACTTATTTCCCATCTCTCTCTCTCTCTCTCTCTCTCTCTCTCTCTCTCTCTCTCTCAGAAAATCTTATTTTTACCACATTTTAAATTCCCATTTTACTTTTGTCTCATTCCGTAGCTATCTTTAAGAAATTTCTATTTCTGTAATAACTCTTGAATCAATTCTACTACCAATTTCTTAAAATTCCTCTCGTTTTAACAGATAAGTAGGCAAACACTGTTTTATTTTTCACTTCATTACCCTGCATCTTTATCTTAGTTTTTTATGGGTGCATGATCTAAAATAGGTATTGGATCTGTGTCAGATTTTTTTTCAATTCAAGTATACATGTTTCTTTGAAAAAATATTTATATGCAGTCTAGTCCAGTTAGGGTAACTTGGGGAATGATATGTAAATTTTGTCCAAGTTCGTTCTACTGGATTTACATCTTCCATACCAAATATTTCTTCATAAATCTACCATACGTTGGTATGTGTTCTTTTCTAGGTCCCCTGATGCATCCTCACTATTACAAATTAGGTTCCAGTCCCTACCCAAAATTAATAATCCCTGCTGAAAGCGGATTGTTTCTCCCAAAATCCTCTTAAACTACGTAGTAGTAGTTTTATGTAGAGTACAAGTATATGCCAGTGTAATATTCCTCTTCCTTCCCCTCCCCTGCCAGTAGTCTGTCTCACTGACACAAACCTACTTTTACTTTCTTTTTTCCCCTCCTCTATGATTATTGGAGCCCCTCTTGCAGTCATCAGTATCATTACTCTCCTTTCCTTTGTCCCCTATATTCTGCTGAATGTTCACCCTAAAATCCTTTTTTTGTCAAATTAACATGTTCACTTTTATCCAGATGCCTGCTGTAGAACTCTATAAACTTCGAAATATAATTCAGTCCTCTTTGCTTTTTATCTGTATCTGCAAGGTCATTTACATTCCTTTCTAATACTGACAAATCAGTCATTATAATAAAAAGTTATTACGTTCACTTATTATATTTCCAGTTTGCAATTTACATGCACACACTATTTGACAGGCTGATTTTTGTATGCATTTGCTTTTTCTCATCTATGTACATGTTTAACCCTCAACCCCTTTTAATCTATAAGTAAAATAAAACTTTTGTATATACATCTTACAAAGAGAGAGTTTACCCTTTCATGTAGAGAGAGTTTCTACAAATAGAAAGCTGCACCCAGGGGTAGTTA
This sequence comes from Protopterus annectens, assembly GCF_019279795.1. Taxonomy (NCBI): domain Eukaryota; kingdom Metazoa; phylum Chordata; order Ceratodontiformes; family Protopteridae; genus Protopterus; species Protopterus annectens. The sequence continues at coordinate 497,069,294 of NC_056729.1, read as the reverse complement.
AGTATTCTAAAGTTAGGTTTAATCATGATGTATATACACATTAAGCCTGTGTTCCCACTTAAATAATGTATGTTCCCCTGCCAGATGTGCAAAACAACTTGCGTGCTCTTAGGGAGCTTTAGCTTTTAGAGTTTTTTTTTTTTTTTTTTTTTTTTTAACCTTTAACTTCTAGCCTTGAAGAGTACACTGGCTACCCTTATATAAATAATCTGTACTGTTTAACCTATTGAAGTACTAAGGCTGTTGTTGAGGCAGCTACTTGCAAAACTGTGTACTTTTGACAGTGTCAGACTTAATTTGTTTTTGTTGAATTCTTTGTTAGTTCTCCTTTAAATGGTAATTATAGGTTCATAGGTTCGTACTAGGCTATCTGCCCTAGGGCATTTATAAGCCTAGCCGGAGTGTGTGTGGCTTTCGCCACCCCTTAGGATGAGAATACTACGCCCATTTAGGGTTTAGTTTACTGTGCCTCTGTCTAGTAGTGACACAGAGATGACCCCCGGGGTAAACCTACAATCTCCCATCCACTCGTCAAGATTTCTCTTGAAGAGAGCTAGTGAGGGGCTCTGCCTAACGTCGACTGGGATTCTGTTCCAGAGTGTAGGGAGCCTCTGGGTTATGAATCTGTCCCTCCAGCATGTCCTATTTATTTCTGTGTTGAGGTTCAAATCTCTTGCTCTCGTGGCTCTGATGGATTTGGATTTTCTGAGGTGGAGCATGTCCATTAATTCCGGATTGGACATGGCCTTGTACGTCAGGCATAGATCACCTCTGAGTAGGCGGTATGCGACTGAATAGAGCCGGAGTTTCTTCAGCCGGGCCGCATATGACATATGTTTGAGACCCTTTATCCTCTTGGTGAGGAACTTTTGGGGTCTTTCCAACTGCTGCAGGTGTCGGGTAAGATGCATCCCAAATGGGGCATTGTACTCAATCATGGGCCTGATGAGAGAAGAGTACAGGGGCACAATGACCTCTCTTGATCTGGATGTGAATCCCTTCATGATAAGGTGGGCAATATAGAAGGTCTTCCTAATCACCTTGGCAATGTGAGTGTCAAATGAGAGGTTACTGTCAACTTGGGTCCTTGATTACCTCTTCTGTACTTAATGGATTACCATCGTACTTAATGGATTACCACCTATGTGGTAATTTGTGGGTACCTTGTTTTTCCCAAAGGGTATGACTATACATTTTTTGGCGTTCAGTTTAAGGCCATGGCTCTGGCACCAATTATCCGTTTCTATGAGGCCTCTCTGAAGGATGCTTGTGTCCGCTGGAGTATCAATTATGGTGCCCAGTTTGCAGTCATCTGCGAACTTTGTCAGCAACAATCCTCTTATGTTTGCTTGCACCTCGGAAAAATAAATGCCGAATAAGAGGTGTCCCAGGACTGAGACCTGTGGGACACCGCTTGTGACTGGCTTAGAGTCTGACATGGCTCCAGCAAATCTGACCTTGTGGGTTCTGTCCTTGAGCCAGTTTGCAACCCATCTTGTGACATATGGGTTTACATTTAAGCTGGTGAGTTTGTCTATGATGCCCAAGTGGGGTATTGTGTCGAAGGCTTTTGCAAGTTCAAGGTAGGCTGTGTGAACTGCCTTACCTTCATCAATGGCCTTAGTGACTGTTTCAAAAAAGTCGACCAAGTTCAAAAGGCAGGATCTGCCCTTGACAAAGCCAAATTGGGTAGGATCCAATGTCTTTAGGTCCCCAATGTCTTTGTTTATGAGTTCCATAATGATCCTTTTCATAGCTTTGCAGACCAGGCTCGTCAAGCTTAAAGGGCGGTAATTTCCAGGGTCCGTAGAAGCACCGCCTTTGTGGAGTGGGACCACTGTTGCTGTACGCCACACTCTGGGTATGTATCCTGTAGTAAGGCTAAGATTAAACAGCAGCCTTATGTGCAGATTTAGTTCCTCTTGGAGTTCATGTAGCACGCAGCCTGGGACACCGTCCAGTCCCATTGATGCTGTGTTTTTAGCTTTGGAGAGGGCGGCTCTCACCTGGGCATCTGAGATGTTAGGGAGGCTACACTCTGCTGGGATAGATATTTCTCCTTTTGGGGGGCAGGGGGCGGAGAAATTTGCACTGAACCTGTCTGCCAGAATGTTGGCTATGTCTGTGGGTTCAGTGTATTTTGTGTCATTTTGGACTAACTCTGAGCATATCTGGGAGTTTCCACCCAGGTTTCTAACATAGCTAAAGAAGGCCTTGTGATTGTCTTTTGTGCCTTTTGCAATTTTTCTCTCAAGGTTGGCCTTGGATGATTTTATGAGTGATCATAGTTTTTTGCTAGTACTGATCAGAGATGCCTTCCCTTTTAGGGATTTTGCTCTGTCATGTAGTAGCGTCCTCCTCCTGTCGTAAAGTTTGTTAATGGCTGGGGTCCACCAGACAGGGCGCCTGCCTTTGGGGGAATGGGTTTTGGTTTTATTAGGGATTGCATGATCCATGCATTCTTGAAGGTGCCCGTAGAAGTAATTTATAAAGGATTCAGCGGTGTGGGTTGTGGTTTCCACTGGCCCAGGGGCCTTGAAGGGTACCACTTCAGTCTTAAGAAGTGTGAAGTCGGCTTTTGAGAAGTTCTTCACTGTGGTATTTTGTGCAGGGGGTGGGGGCGGGATGTGAATTTCCAGTGAGATTAATTTATGGTCTGATCCCACCAATGAGGGGTATACTTCCGGTGTGGAGCATTTTGTCCCTATGTTTGTGATGATCAGGTCTAGTATATTATCTCCTCTTGTGGGAGTGGTGACTAGTTGTTCCATCGCATTTGAGTTCATGAATTCTAGGAACCTTTGGGCTAGGGTGTTGGGGCTTGAGTAATGTTCCCAGTCTGTTTGGGTAGTTGAAGTCTCTCAATATGATGGTATTTGGTGAGACATTCATACTCTCCAGCGTCTTCAGGAAGGCTGAGTGGGGTTCCTGAGTTTGAGAGGGTGGTCTGTAGCGTGCTACAACCTGTAGGGCAGTTTTGCCTATGGTTGGTTGCACCTGGATGGTCTCCGATGCTTTGTGCGTTGCCACTAACCTGGAGGTGTGGGTATCTTTGAATATGGATACTCCCCCTCCTTTTGTGGTTCGGTCCAAGTTTTGGGTCCGGAAAGCATGATATGAGGTAAAACCTGGTAGTGCTGGGGTGCTCTCAGGAGCCTTGAACCAGGTTTCAGTCACTGCACAGACATCGATGTTCTCCATACTGAGGAGGGCTTCGAGAGCGTGCATCTTGAGGTTTAGACTTCTGGCATTGAGCAGCATTACCCTTAGTTTTTTTTCACTTGTGTTTTCTAGGGAGGTGGGTTTGTCTTTTGAGCCTTGCCTAAAAAAGGCACTATGGGGGTGGCAAGAGCCTTGGCCAATATCCGGAAGCCCAGGGGTGACAGGTGCAAGCCATCCCTTGCGAAGCAGCGTGGCTTGTCAAGCATGTCATCCCAAGCAGACCGACACTGGATCCCCTTAGAATGACACCAGTAATTAAGCCAATTGTTAAAGCTGATCATTTTGTCTTTGTACTGTGGCATCATTCTTGGTGAGGGTAAGATGCTGCTCAGGGTCAGGGTCATACCGGCCTGGGCTACATAATCTGAGAGCTCCTCTGTCTCTCCATGTAGTCCAGGGAGGTACGTCTCAGGTCATTCACACCAGCATGGACAATGACTGCGTCGTATTTGTACTTGCTTTGGAGTGACCGGAGTGCTTGTGTTATGTGGCGGATTCTAGCGCCCGACAGGCAGCTTACTGTAACCTTTTCCTTGTTCAGTCTGGTGAGCGGGACGTCAGTGTGTTTGACTATGGAGTCACCTGGCATGTTGTTTGGCCTTAAGGGCTGTGACTGTTTAGCGCACTGACTTTGTGAACTATGTGTTGCATGTGGTATGTCTTGAGGTAGTGGTCGCTTGGGTGTCTGCTTTGGAGGCCTCTGTTGTTTTGGTAGATTTTTAATGAGAGCCTCCGTTTTGTGTGTTTGTGTTTGGTTTGCAGTTGTGATAGGTCTATGTGAGACTGGGTTTGTGGTGTGCGTGGTTACCTTCTCCTCCTGACTGGTTTTGCCAGTACTGAGTTGAGAGAGCTCAGCCTCCAGTTTGGCTATATAGTTGCATCTCTCACATATATTTTTGTATTTGTTGGGAGGAGGAGAGGGTTGTCTGTGTACATGAGGCAATTGTAACATTGCCTCAAGATTCCCAGATTCACCAGCTGAACAGGAGAGGACGCCAGCAACTGACCCTTCGACATGCTAGAATAGTGTAAAGGATTGCTGTGTAACTGAGTCAGAAAGGACCTATAGGGAAATGGGTACTCAAGGGAATTTAGGTGAATGAAGTACTTTCTTTTTGTTTGAGTGCTTTACCTGCATAAAAAATGCTTTAAGAGCAAGTGCTGGGCTTTTCAGATAGAGAATAGACTGTTTAGATTGCAAGTAGAGCAGTTGTAAGGGAAAAATTGAAGAGTAGACTTTGCGGAGCCAGAAATAGTTTAAACTTGATTAACCGGCGCTGCCCGATGCTGCTCTGTGAGCAACTTCCCAATAATTTGCGCTACAGCGGGCTTTATAGCAGGGGGTTGAAAAGAGCTAGGAATTGACCCAAAATGGCCAATAGACTACAAGTTGCTGGGCTGGAACCACTCCTCTAGGGACAAATAGGTTGCTCAGTGCTTGCCGTGTGTACATATTACTTTGACACACTTTGTTTAGATCTTTTTGTTTCCAACTGAAAGCATTTGTTAATCAGGGGAAAACAGACAGCATCTTAAGAGGTGACCCCGTAGAGCTCATTCAGAACAGGCCTCTTGTGCCCAATTGCTTGCACCTGTTTCGCTTGTTGTTTTTAACTAAAAATTGGGTGCTAATGGGTAGTACTAACTTTGCAAATGCTAGAAACAAATACCGTTGTTCATTCTTAAAAATATCTTGTTTGTAGCTTAAACTGAGCATTATTCTAGACTTCCAGTGTAAAAATAGGAAATTATTATAGTTGAGTACATATATGATACAAGTAGTGCATGTTTACATTCCCCCAGCAGTCCAATATCATAACGTTAAATTATTTATTTCCAGATTTTCTTTATCTTGTTACAGTGTAAAGGTTGGATACATTACAGTTAAGAAAAAGTACTTTACCTTAATGTGGAAGACCATATTTTCCATAATGGCTTAGGTCTTTGCTTCCCGTGTGCTAGGTACAAGGTTCTGTCATGGTCTAGAGCTAATAATGCCTGTATGGAGTTAGTGTGCGGGTCCTCCCACCTCTCAAAAACATGCTGAACTTTTTCTACTTCAAACTCTCATAAGAATGGAGTTATAGGCAGCAGCACAGACTCTAGGTGGCTTATATCAGGGTATAGTTAGAGAGAGAAATAAGGGGCTCCTAAATAAAAGATCAGTACTGGTAGAGTTTTTAATAGAATCTAGAACAGAAGTTGCCGTTAAAGAAGAAAAGCATATCAAATATTGCATGATAATTATAAGAGTCCGTCAAAGGCACTTGGAAAGGATTTGGAAGAGAGACTGGATAAGCAGTTCACAAAGAGACAATGGGAGATGTATGTATATCTCCCATATATGAAACAAAGTGTTGAAGATTTAGGATCTTTGGCTGGAAATGTTTACATAGGTATTTTTATGCCCCAAGTAGACTCCAGAGAATTTTTCCCTCAGGTGGATAGCAAATGTTGGAGGTGTGACAGGCAAGAAAGAGGTAGCTGGGAACATATGTTTTTGGAAATGTGATGAGCTGGCAGACTTCTGGGATTCCCTGCAGACTGCACTGTCAGAGATGCTGGGTGAACAGATTGGGTTGACTGGCGAGATGATTTTTTTGAGTTATGCTACAGAATCAGAATTGCCTAGACATAGTCAAGTCTTGCTGACTCTAATTATGGTGGCTGCCAAAAAAGCAATTACTAGAAAATCAAAGTCGGGACCAACTTTACTAGTAGTAGTAACTATAGTAACGGCGATAAAACAACCTGAATTTGTGATCTTTAGAAAAGAGAAAGAGCAAACTCCATAGGCAAAAAATGGGAATTGTGGGAACAATGTATGCAGAGCAGGAACGACATTTAAGAGGCAGGATTTGAATGAGCTATACAATGCTCAACTGACGATGACTGGATGGTTTATAAGTGATTTATAACGTTTATAACTACAGTTGTTTCAGTGGTGTCTGTGATGTATACTGTAACTAAAGTGATATCATTTTGTATGTTTTTCATGTATATAAATATAAGATTGCCTTTGTCATATGTGTAAATTTCATAAAGATGTTTGGGGAAAAAAAAAGAACAAAGGGAACATTCACAACTGAAGGCACTATAAAGGTATCAAACTCTTGTCACACTGCATGAAAACAGATGATTGATGAGCAAATCCATAGAATAGAAGAAATTAAAATGGGTGGCAGCCAGTTCCGTTTCAGATCACAATGCTGCACAACCAACCTGATGTTTGCAGTGAAACACAGATAAAAATAAGCTAGAGGTATGGAAAGAGTCCAATTAGGCATTCCTAGACTTTGGAGTAGGCATATGACAAGGTCCAAAGTATAATTGGACAATCCTGCAGTGGTTCAAAGTCCCAGACACAATGCAGGCTAGTGACACCCCCAACCCAATGTGCAAAAATGGGAAAAGGGGTTGTGGAGGGATATATGGACGGATGTACAAGGACCCAGTGATACAAGTATGAACAGTGTTTGGACTTAGAGCTGGGTTCCCAGTGGGAGTGGGTGTGCATCAAGATTCAGCTCTGAGCCCATTGATGTTCATACTGGTAATGGACTACTTCAGCAAACAGGTTAGAGGGGACATATCAACAAAGTTGCTGTATACAGATATGGCATTACAGGTGGACTCTAAACAAGAACCTCAGCACAGGTGAATATAATGAAAAACTGAAGGCACATGGAATGGAACCTCATACAGAAAAGACAGTTGTAATGGCAGCAAATGGGGGGGGGGGGATAAAAAAGAGACTTGAGTTTGAAGGTAAAGTAGTGGAAAAAGTTGTTAGCTTCAGGTACTTGGTAGGGGTGGTTGAGGATAGGGGAAGAGCAAAGGTAGATTTAGAGGGGCTGCAGATGATTGGCACAGTGTGTTAAGGGTAGTATATGACAGAAGAATACCGAAGAAGCTGAAAAAGTACAAAATAGTGGTGTGACCAGTACCACTCTATGATACAGAAACCTGGGCATTGAAGGCAGAGCAGTTGAGCAAACTAGAGGTGATTGAGATGAAGTGCTTGAGATGAGTCGTGGGATGCACACTGTTGGACAGATGATGAAATGAGGAAATCAGAGTAGAAGCCTAAACTGCTGCAGTTACAGAAAATGTCAAGGAGGGCAGATTATGGTGGTTTGGGTACATGTGCAGGAAAGCAGAAGACAGTCTGGTGGTGATGATTTGGGACAGACAAGAAGAAGACAGGAGGAAACGAGGGCATTCAGGAAGAGATGGCTGGACTGTGTGGGAGATGATGTGCGACAGTAGGTGAGTGGCATTGAGTCAAGAGATGGCTACAGTGGACCCAACACCTGGATCCCGTATAGAAAATGGGGGGGTGGGGTGATGACTTTTTACCTTGCTATTACGAGCATAAGCAGCAGTCTGTGATAACTACTCACTTTACATTTAAAATGCTTCTGTGTTCCATACATATATGCTTTACAGTACATCATGTAATTACATCAGGAAATGTTTTCTAAAAATATTAATATGATCAAAACCTTTTTATTTACATTTACTTTTTAAGTCTCTTCATTGTCATTCTAAACATTTAGTGACAGAGTGGTGATTATGCTTTGCCGCTTCTTGTCGAATCACAGTTCTCATGCCTAAACTACATTTATGGCACTTAACAGTTCTCCCATTTATTCACTAATTCTCATTATTGTTAGTCTTTTTCTTCATAATATTGAAGCCCCAACACAGGTCCTGGTTCAAGTCCAAGGTACTCTTAATTCTTCTCTTTCTCGTATCCGAGATGCTCCTGGCTCTAGTCAGTTGCTGTGACTCAAGCATGTTCTTTTGGACAGAAAAAGTTTTATTATCATCATAAAACTTAGAAATTGATTCCCTTTCAGCTTACTGACTTGCTCTTCATTAGCTAACCTTTATTTCCTCCTAAGCCACTTCTGCATCCAAAAATGTTTTTCTTCCACAAAGAAAGTATTTTGAAGACATCTGTCTATAGAAACTTGAATCTCATTCATGTCTGTCGACGTCTTCTAATTGCAGGGATCAATGTGCTTCTCATCTGCTGGTGTACACTGAATAATAATTTTCCATAAACACTCTGGTGTCACCGTTTATTAATACTTCTCCTTTCCACCACAGTTATCAGAAGCAAGTCTTGCCACTTGTATGACTGCATCTATACTAGTATGTCTTTGCCTTTTTCATCAGCCTAGATTTGGAGCATATGATGTGCACCATCCATTAACAAATCCTGATGTTAAAAAGCAGTCCAGTCATTTATATTTTCATAAAGTTAATGTTCCTTGCATTTTCTCTGATTACAGAAGATGATGTCGGGTTTTGTCTGCAATATGCCTTCTAACTCTATTTTTATGAAACCATTCTTCTTGAAAGCCTCGTGTTCATTAAATTTTTCCTTCATTTTAACCTCTGATTCTGCAGCTTTTACCAGCTCATTAGAGTTACTTAAATCTGCTTCTAATCTTTTCAGCATTTTGTCATTGACATTATATTTCTCTAGTGCTTCATTTATTTTAGACATATCTGAGTACATTTGATGTATTTATTTTCCTCTAAATTACCGGAAGCCATCTTCTGTACTAAAGCTGAAATTTGAACTGCTTTTTCTTGACCAGCTACAAGATTTTTCCCAGCTGGAATTTTTCTTCTTATATGATGAATTTTCTTACTTTCTCCAAATATCTTCTTGGCTGACATCCAGGCAATGTAATGTCTAGCCAGAGACTGAATTTTACCAAGTGTAACTTGTACTCATTTTTTCTTCTACTTTCTGCTTCTGCACTTGAGCTGTAATCAGTCTGTTGCTTAATGTGCAGTGATATTTCAACTCCACAAATGTTTTGTTGATTTAGCTGTTTATGAGACTCTATTTGGTACTCCACTTCCTCAAAATAACAGCTTGGATGCTGCAGTTCTACTAGTAGCTGGGTCTGAAGAATTTTTTTTTTATTTCTTCTTTACAGCACCCCTTCTTGCAAAAGTAGTATAGAAAGTAATGTAAACGTTTTCTGTCTTGGCTGTCATCAGGGTTGTATACTCCCTTTTTTTTTTAAATTTTTTTTAAACTCTTGTGCCTCTGGTTGTTTGATATCCTGTAGTGCTCTTTTCTGTTTTGCCATCAACATTAATTTGGCTCTTATTTCTAATTTTATGTTGGTCACAAATCCAGCCCTTAGCTTGTCTTGAAGTCTGGAAGCGCCTCCTGTGGTGAGGAATATCGTATTTTCTTGCAGGACCAGTGTGAACATTCTGGAGGTCTCAAGTCACAGCATGGGACCTTCATGTCGGGGACTGTGCCACCAGACTACACTGATGTTCCATCCCAAAAACCACTTGTGTAATCGGCCTCTTCCATTCATTCTCCACTTCAGTGCTCCCACACTCTCTTGCTCTTCTCCAGCAGCATCTTGTGTTCCGTCTCTGCTTTGCTGTTCAGTGTACATAGATGTCTTCTTTGTGTAGTCTTCTATAAGCAAATTTCTCTTTAAAGTTGTAAACACAGATAATGAATTGTAATTGCATTGTTATTAACCTTTTATTGCATCAAGGTTGCTAGTCTTAGAGGTCTATTCAGACCACCACCATTCTCATCTGTGTATGTAACTAATAAATTCCAGCTGAACAGTGCAATGATTTGCTACACTGTCTTTCACACCAATACCTGTTTCACGTTTTATTCACCAGTTTTGACTGACCATTTATTCTCAGCCCACAACACTTCTTAGAATTATGTACATAAGGTGAGGACATATTTAAAAAGTTTACATGTGGTATTCCATTTTCTGTATGCATGCACTTCTGGTGTAATCAAGCAAATTGTTATACAAACCATGTAGGCAATTTTTGTAAATTGCAAGTACAGAGCACAGGCAAAAAAAAAAATTGTATATGTAACATACTAGTATCATTAGCCAAAAGGATTTAGTAAACTTGCCATATATAGTATATTAGTCTCTCCGAAAATGTTACCTATTTATATCTCTCATTGTAATTTAAGAAGGTAGCAGACGCAGTATAAATGTTTTTGTTTTCAAACATGGTACCCAAAGAATAAAAGTAATTACATACCAAACGCATATTTCCCTGTTTTAAGTTGGTAATATACAGTTAAAGTCATGAAACTGATAAAACATATCTGTCTTGTATTTAGAAGACCCTTAAAGGATTAACGGAAATAGGAGATCTGAAGTTGTTAATCTTCTTCCATTCATCACTGATGGGGTAGCTCCTGAACCCTCGGAACTGAGTCGACCAAATACCAAGCTAGTGTACACCAAACTCTCGAGCCATGCTACTACCCACAATGCCCTTCATCCCATACCCCAGATCTCGTTTGCCGCGCAGCCATATAGCAGCGCTTTCACCGAGCTCTCCAGTTAAGTAGTCTTGACTTATTTAAACTGTGTATTTCTCCAATAATTTCTCTACTAGTGTCTTTATTGTAGTCTAGCTCTACCCACAGATATTCCTTTTCTTACCATTGTTGGTATTTTCTTGCCTTTTCTTTACTTTTTACCATCCTCGTGGTAACTCTTCATACCATTGCTGGTAGTCTGGCCTTTTTCTCCGTGTCTTCTCTGAGTGAGTGTTAGTATGTCTGAGAAAAAGGGTACTTCAGGTTTTAAACACTGCACGTCGTGCAGTGGTAAATTACCTAACAGCGACTTGCATTTTAAATGTTTATTGTTTGGGCGTTTTGCACCTTTCTGCGACTCCCCCATGTGATATTTGTGCGAGTTTTAGTCAACGGATGTTGAATGAACGGCGCAACAAGTTGATTTTTGAAAGGATTGTTTTCCTTTCCTTTCTCTGAGGCTATTTCTGCGGAGGTCTCAACCCCTCCAGTCAAGGATAAGAAGCGTCCCCGCTCAGACCCCTCTTCACCAGCTGGTGATGGGCAAAAATCATCGATCTAAGGCCTGTAGATCTTCCTACGAACATCTGCTTGCTGCCTCAGTGCCACTCATTTCGGCGCCGAGCTCAGTTTCTGCGAAGTCTGAATTGTCTGTTCCGGGCTCGGCACTGACTGGTCAGAACCGAAGTAATCAGCGGTTCAGTAGTCTGGCTCTGGACACTTCGGCATCGACTTCGCCTTTACAGGCACCGGCTCCGACTACCTCTGATCCGATTTTGACTACCACCCCGATTGTGATTTCGGCTCCGAGTTCCCTCTTGGTGCCGACCTTACCGTTTATGCAGTTCAAATCAGAATACTCGGCTCATTTGAGTTGCTTACCACGGACCAGGTATTATTCTTTTGTGGATCCGTTTGCTGGGCAAGCCTACAGTCCCTTTCTGGACTGGCCTGAATTCCCTTCCGGGATATCGGTTAGGTCTGCCAGGAGCGTGTATGAAATAGACTTTGTTTGCCTCGTGGATTGGGTATCGACTGCAAGAGGAATCTCCAGACCCTGTTCCACTCTGGGTGTTGGGATTTTTCCTCCTTTGACTCTCTCGTGTTCTCCTTATGGGGATCTTTCGTTTCCAAGGCCCCCTTGCCCATTGCTTTCAACGGGACCCCTTCCTTCGGCACCGACTACTATGATGCCTGAAGCATCTAAGCCCTGGTGGGTGTCTGTTCCAAATATTCAGTTCCGGCCCCGGCACCGACTGCCTTTTCAGTTCCCATCTCAGATCTGAGAGTTATATCCTCACCGAACACCTCTCAAACCCCAGTCTTGTAGGTGGGCCATTCGGAGTGGGGTGTGACCCTGGTTCCGGGCTCCCATCCCCCCTTCGGGTGGGCCCGTCTTCTGGATTATGGAAAGGGTGCTGAGAGCTAGAAATCCTTCTCCTTCAGATCCGCCTTTGGTCCCCCCACCAACTCAGCCATCGCCAGCCCTTGGGGACCACTAATCCAAAGCCACCCTACTTTCCGAGGCCTCTTCAGACGTTCCCACCGAAGAGCCCCCTTGGAAGAAAGTGTGCAAAAGAAAATACATGGACTCAACTGAAGAGTCCCTTACTGAGGATACGGATTACGATGATGGGGAAAGTTCCCCTAGCTCACCCCCTGACTATGTTTCCTTTGGGGACATCTTGGAGATTTTTGAGTCATCGGGGTGACTGGAAATCTTCCACCCCTTCCCCGAAGGAATCCGTATTCTTACAAGCTTTCCATTCCCAGCCCACTATGTCCTGGGTGACCCCTCCTGCAGATGAGTTGGTCAAATTCATCGTGCAGCGAGCGTGGAAGAGTCCAGATTCAGTAGAAGCTTTCCCCTGGAGATCAGACAAACTACTTTCTCCTCCAGAGGATCAACCCCATTGGTGGAAAGGCTTGCCAGTAGACGCTGTAGTGGTGGCGGCAGCCATAAAGAAGGACTTGGCAGAAGAGAGTCCTGCTGTTCGTCTGCCCAACAGGGAATCCCGGTCGGTGGACAGGTTAGGGAAGCAAGTTTTTGCTGCAGCGACCTTTGCAGTGTGTTCGCTGAATTTCTTGGCACACTTTTTATGAGACTCCGGAGAGACCTTATTTCCGAACTCTCTAGTAGCCTCACGGGTCAAGTGTTGGATGGAGCACGTGACAAAGTGGCTTCCCAACTTGTCACCCTTAAAGCGATTTTGAATTCCTCCACGAGGTTGCTCTCCCATGCAACCGAAGGAGCAGCTAGAGCAGCAGGTGCTGGCGTGGTTGTCAGACGTTATGGCTGCGCATTTCTGACCTACTGGATTCCTTCAAGTCTTCCTTTTTGAACGCCCCTATTGAGCCCTCTGCACTCTTTGGTTCTAAGGTCAAGGATACTTTGGCCAGGTGCGAGCAGGACAGAAAGACCTTGTCTCCAAACCTCAGCGTTCCTTCTCCAGGAACCAGAGTAATGGAAAGTTACGGCACAAGAAGTCACGAGGTTTCTTTTGTGACGCATGTGGCAAGGACTCCTCCAGAGGCAGAGGAGGGTCCGACGGTGGAAGATGCCCTTTTAGGGGCAGAGGGGGTTATTGGAATCAGGGCTCCAGAGATTCTTTCTCCGGTAGGCCTCATCAGCGCTCCTGAAGCGTTGCCAGATTGCTTTCCTCTGGAAGCAGTAGGGGCACGTTTCTCTCTGCACCAAGCAGCCTGGTCCTCCATTACCGACGATCTATGGGTGCAGAGAATTATCACCAGAGGCTGTCACATTCTCCTTAAATCCTTTCCAAGACCTCGATTCTCCCTTCCCAACGTTCCACCCAGTCAAAGGGAGGAGGCAGCTTCTGAAATCAAGAAGCTTCTTCTAAAGCGAGTTATCCAAAAGATCCCCCCAGATCAGTGAGGATTAGGGTTCTACTCCAGACTTTTTTGGCACAAAAAAAAAAAAAAGATGGGGGACTGGAGGCCCATCCTGGATCTCAGTCATTTTGAATGAGTCAGTTGTACAGACCAAGTTCTGCATGGTCACTATTCAATCCATCCTTCCATACCCTTCGGGAGGGTGTGTGGATGTGCTCTCTAGATCTCCGGGATGCGTTTTACCACATCAAAATGGACAATCGCTCCAGGAGACCTTTGCGCTTCCGGTTAGGAGCCAATCATTTTCAATTCAGAGCCCTGCCTTTCGGTCTCTTGACGGCCCCCAGAGTGTTCACGAAATATCCAGCAGTGGTGACAGCTCACTTGAGACTTCACGGATTCCAGGTGTTTCCTTATCTGGACGATTGGCTCCTCTCCGCCCCCACCGAGCGTCAATTGACCAGAGCCCTTCGCCACACTCTGTCTCTGGCGGAGTCTCTAGGTATTACTATCAACTGTGAAAAATCAAACCTTCAGCCCACACAACAGCTGGAATTTATGGGGGCTATGTTCAACACTCAGCTCGGCCTAATATCTCTTCCTCATCACAGGCTCTTAAGACTGAGAACACAAGTGCAAGTGATACTCTACCGCAGGAAAGTGTCTGCAATGGAAGTTCTGCAGGCTCTGGGTTCCATGGCGGCAGCCATTCCCATTGTTCCGTTGGCCAGGCTTCATATGCGCCTGTTACAGTGGCTTCTTCAGACTCGATAGATACACAATCATCATCCCTTGAACGCACTAATCCTAATCACCGATCTCTGCAAACAGGATCTCCTCTGGTGGATGAGAATGGACGAAAGTCTTTGGTGTCGCCCCTTTCAACCTTTTCAGCCCAGCACCACGGTGACTATGGACGCTTCCCTGATAGGGTGGGGGGGCCATTTTCAGGGAAAATCTGTTCAAGGCACGTGGTCTCCTCTAGAAGTCGACTTACACATCAACGTTTTAGAGCTCAGAGCTGTGTTACAGGTGTTACAAGCTCTCCACCCTCTTCTTCCTCTCGGACCGATTGCTATCCAGTCCGACAACATGTCTGTGGTCTGGTGCATCAGCAAGCAGGGAGGGACCAGATCTTACCCCCTTTGCCATGAAGCTATGAGAATTTGGCAGTGGACGATAGCTTCCAACCATTTCCTGATTGCTACACACATCCTGGGGAGTTCCAACGTGATTGCGGACAGGCTGAGCAGATGCATCCTGCTTCCTCACGAGTGGTCTCTCAACCTGAGAGTGGCGGAGGAAATTTTCAGCCGCTGGGATCGGTTTGCCGCCTCCTCCAATACGAAGTGCAGCAGCTACTTTGCCCTCTTTCCTCCGCAGGGGGAGTCCCCGAGAGATGCTCTGACTCTCGATTTGGCCCACGGGTCTCCTGTTCACTTATCCTCCCATCCCCTTGATACCCTTGGTCTTAAGGAAAGCTACTCTGTTGAGAAGCAGAATGATTCTCATTGCTCTGTTCTGGCCTCGTCCGGTTTGGTTCCCATTCCTTCAGCCACACCTGCTTTGACCTCCTTGGATTCTAGACTTCCGTCAGGATCTCATTTCTCACCCCCAAGGGTCGTCGTCTCCATATCTGGCCATGGTCAAACTGACAGCTTGTTTGCTCCACTTCCGTTAGTAGCCAGGCTTGAATCACTTTCTTCTCCGGTAAGGAATATTATTTTGATCTCCCACAAACCTTCTACCAGAAAACTTTATAAAGACAAGTGGAAACATTTTTCCTTGTGTGCACAAGAGCCGTCTCTGGATCCTGTTTCTGTTCCAGTAGCTACGGTTCTTCAATACCTGACCGAGCTTTTCCTTAACGGGGCTTCTGCTTCCACAATTTGGGTGCATCTAGCTGCCATTTCCAATTTCCATGATGGTTCAGATGGAATTCCTATTTCTTCTCGTCTGTGCAAGACCTTCTTGAAGGGGATTTTTCATTCTAGACCTCCCATTAGGCAACCTGTGGAATCATGGAATCTGTCTAGGGTGCCTCAAACTTTGACTTTACCTCCCTTGAGCCGGCTGCAACCTCTGATGTGAAGTTTCTGTCCTGGAAGACATTGTTTCTGGTGGTGGTTACTTCAGCCAGACGTGTATCAGAGCTGCAAGCACTATGCATTGAGTCCTTATTTGATCTTCCATAAGGACAGAGTTTCACTTCGCACCAATCCCACTTTCTTAACCAAGGTGGTTTCGGAATTCTCTATTAATCAGTCCATTGAGTTGCCCGTGTTTTTCCCTAACTATACCAACAAAGGGGAATACTGTCTCCATTCTTTAGATGTCCACAGACAGTTGCGTTTTTATTTGGACAGGACAAAGTCATTTTGAAAGTCAGATCAGTTTTTGTTGCCTTTGCGGGCTCTAGAAAGGGATCGGCAGTGTCCAAGGTTACCTTGTCTAAATGGCTTGGGGATTGCATCTCCTTTGTTTATTCTCTGGAGGAGGAATCGGCTCCTGGCTGCATTAAACCTCATTCCACTAGAGCTGTGGCCGCGTCTGTCACCTTTCATGCTAGTGCTTCCATGGATGATATTTGTGCACCTGCCACCTGGGCTAAACCCCATACCTTTATCAAGCATTACAATTTGGATCTGATCTCCAGGGGAAGAGCTGCCTTTGGCTCTATGGTTCTCTGGAATGTTCTTCCATGAGGGCCACCCAAATTCTGTAGTAGCTAGGGACTCTGTCCTATCAGTGAGGAATGGAAGAAGATTGACAACTTCAGATAAAGAAGTTATGTCTTACCATAACGTTCCATCTGAGTTGTTGATGATCTTCCATTCATCACACCCTCCCACCTTTTCCTGCCAAAGGCTCCTGGCAGATCTTCGGGTCGTTTTGGTGTGTTAGGGTGTTTGCGCAGAGATGACCTCTGCCTTTGTTTCTGTTTCTTATATACATTTCTACTATATGTTCTGCAAACTCAATCTGAGGGATTAAGGCCATTGTGGGTAGTAGCATGGCTCGAGAGTTTGGTGTACGCTAGCTTGGTATCTGGCCTACTAGGTTCCGAGGTTTCGGAACCGTTACCCCATCAGTGATGAATGGAAGATCAACAACTCAGATGGAACGTTATGGTAAGACATAATTTCTTTTTCTGACACTCTTTTTATTAGGAAACTTCAGTGGGCTTTCCAGCAGAATTACCATAGTCAAGATTGATAATGGTAGTAGAAGTCAGGGTCACCCCCATCATAATGAGCAGATTTAGATATGAACATAACTTTTGGTGGGGAGAATGTCTTTCCAGCCGTTAGGAGTCACTGACATAGCAGAAAAACACATTTGGAAACTATAATAGCAGAAGTGCTGAAACCCATATACTTACTACTTGATAGACTACCCCCCACATCAGTTTGTCGTATATTACTCAGTCTGTACTGAAAATGTGGAATTTTGTCTTCAGTACAGCCAGAGATGTTTCAATTTTAAAGGGATAGAAGTAGCAGTCTGTGGGATTTATAATATGAGTATATAACTTTTAATGCTAATGAGCATGCTGCAGGATGCAGCATGATGTTCATCATTTAGCTATATTGGTTGTATTTTGTATAGGAAGTAACAGTTGTCCAGCTTACAAAGCTTCAGGGTTCCTTCCATGCATCCAGACTATTGATAGCTCAAGCTGTCGGTGGAGAAAATCAGCAGTCTGGATGCCAAGACCTTCCAAGCTTTCTTACCACTGAAGAACGCTCCTCTTGCTAGCTTATGACGACTAACGGTAGGTTAGCGTTTTTCCATTGCTGGGAAATAAGTCCTCTTTGAGGAAATAACTTCCACAACTTATTTTATGACTAAAACAATATTTTTTAATGTGAAATTTTTTATGGTAAGCGTTAGACTGTCACCTGACATTTCATTCATTTGGTAGATTATGATTATATTTTTCTTCCTTTAAAGTACAGCTATATTAGTTTAACTACTACTTTTACTTTAAGAAAACATTTACAAAATTGTGTTTGGGGTTGGGATAAGAGTATGTTGTGCTTTTACACTGTATTTTTATGGTTTAGGCTCTACTTTTATGTGAGATACCTTTCATGAAATACTATTGACAGTTGTACCATGGTTGCAGGCTTCATTCTTGGCTTTATCTGTTCTTCCTTCCTCCAACCACAAAAAGGAAAAGAAATTTTCTAGACAGCCTTTCTCCATTCAGCAAGCTACTAATTTGTCTCGGCCGCAGATGGGTTCCTTTGTCCATACATTTTCTTCCTTGGTTTCCTCCTTTGTAGTTCATGGACCAGGGATTAGACACATCTTCTGTGGCTGTTGGGAGTGTCCTTAGTGGGCTTGGGAGACTCATCACTCTTTGTTCTCAGAGGCAGGAGTGGGGAACACTACTTTGCTTAGCCGGACTGGGATGTATATAGCCCTTCTCATTTTGGATTTACTGGTAAAAGAAAAAGGAATTCATTTTCTAAAGATTCCCAGTGTGATGAACAGGGAAATGTTTGTGAGAGAACAACATTTTCTCCTCCAGAAACTAATTCTTATTCAGAGGAAATTATTTCTTCTGTTTTGTTCCTTAAAATAAAATAATTTTCCTTTTCTGAAAATATTTGGGCTACACCAATTGCTTTAGTAAGAACATAAGGACATTCCAGTTTCTTAGAAAAAAAATTATGGTTTATGACAACTGGAGTTTTCTTAACCTATTCCTCTTCCAGGCTTGGAGAATATTTTTATTAAAGCCTGTAACATGCCTGACACAGCCTGCAGTCCCTAAAATGGTATGTTGATTGTACAAAGTTCCTCAATTTTATAAGTTTTTATTTTTTAATCTCAGATCTGACCTTGATTCCCTTGTCAAATCCACCTGCAACTGAACATTTGGTAGATGTTAATCCTTCTGCCTCTGTTAAGGGTGGGAAAGCCTTTGATAGATTTGGGGAAAAAGTGTATACTTCTGACACACTTAATTTTAGGATTCGTAATTGTCATACTTGGATGTTAAGTTTCTGCTTGCTTCATTTGGGAATATGATTAATATTATAGCCATTTTTTCCTTCTTCTGAAGGAAAATCTCTGAATACAGTGATAAGCATTCTTTGAACTATATTATGACTCAGCTGATGTCCCTTCTAGAGCAGTTGCTATTGGAACTGTTGTGCGAAGGTTTGCATAATTATGATCTTAAAATTTACTTCAGGATGTTAAAGCTTTTAATTCTGAATTCTCCACTTGATAGGGAGGCTTTGGACCATCTGCTGCTGAGGTCCTGAAAAAGTGAGATGAGAGGGGGAACTTGACTAAGATTTTTCAGCCTTCCTTCTCCAAGTTTGTTAAAGGTTTCATACTTAACTGAGCATCATCTTATAAACAAGCACATTTAGCAAACTTCTGGCAAGCAGACATTCAAAAAACAATGGCAAGGAGTCTCCAAAAAGAAGAGGAGAGACTTCCAAAAACTAGGACAGTCCACTGAGTCTGAAAGAATGATTGTTTACAGAATGTAACCCCCCCCCCAACACACACACACACACACACACACACACACACACACACACACACACACACACACACACACACAACACTCGCACCCAAACCCTGGCAAGTCTATAAATCTCGTACAAAATAGGACTCTTCATTTCTCTGTTTGGCAATACATAGTATCAGACAGATGGTTTTGGAGGGTGATTCATTTGGTGTACAAATGATAATTTGGGTCTGTGTGTCCTTTCCAGGGGATTCCTGTTCATCCACCAGATAAAACTTCTGTTTTCCCAGCTGTCATTCAGCATCTGCTGACTCCAGTAGTCATAGAACCTGTCCCATTTTGTCTGTCAGGGAAAAGTTTTTCTTTAAGAATGTTTCTGGTACCAAAGAAAGAAAGAAGACTCATGGAGACCAGTCTTGGAGCTTTCATTTCTCAACCAGTTTGTCAAGGTCCAAAATTCAAAATTGATATATCCCTTCAAAACTAGTTGCCATTTATTCTCCTTACAGCACTTAGTTTATTTTTTTTTGCTAACATTAGATTTGAAGGATGATTGTGTCTGGATTACACTACCAGTTGTTTGTATTATCCCTTGTTATATTTTTTCAAACAAGAAACATCTTTATTAAATTATCACTTATGACATAAGCAATCATTTGTTTATATAAATGAAAACAAACCATATTGACATATTTTAGCTGCAGAAATTATACATCACTTACAATCTGTCCAGTCATTGTCAAATATTACATAACTCATTCAAACCCTGCTTTCTTTTAAACCTCATTTTTCCTCCAAAATGTTATTCTGCATGTATTATTCCTATAGTTCCCATTTTTTTCTATGTAATTTGCTCCTACCCTTTTCTAAAGATCCCATTTCCAGTTGCTTTACCTCTGTTACTATATTCACTACTACTAGTACAGTTGGTTTAGGTTTATACGTAGGTGTTTACTAGGCTAACAACCACAAGGGCCTTTTTAAGCCTAGCCATGTATCCCTTTTAGACTTTGATTTCCATTTTCTAGTAATTGTTTTTTTGGCAGCCACTGTAATTAGATGCCCCAAGGCCTTACTATGTCTAGGCAATTCCGTTTCTTTATCATAGCTCAAAAAAAAATAATAATGATAGTTTCCTTAGTTTTACCAGTTTACTTGCTCAGGATTTCTGATAGAGTAGTCTGCCAACTCATTACACTCCCTAAAAATGTGTTCGCAATTAACCTCTTTCTTCCCCATCACACTTCCAACATTTGCTACCTACCTGAGGAAAATTCTTTGAGTCTTCTTGGGGTATAAAAAAAATCTATGTAAACACATACAAGCAATGATCCTAAATATTCTATATGTTGTTGCATGTTTGGGAGTCCTACATATAACCCCCATTTTTCTTTGTGAATTGCTTATCCAATCTCTTCCAAATCCTTTATAACCTCCTCTAATTCCTGTAAATGCACTATATTTTATATGCTGTACTAATTATCCCTTTTTTAACAGCAGCTTCTGTTGTACATTCTACTAAAAACTCTACCAGTGCTGGTCTTTCACTTTGGATCCCCCTGTTTCTTTCTCTCTGCCTATACTCTGCCTTCCCTGTCAAGGACCGATATCAATCACTAGCCTGCAGTCCAAATAAACTCTTGGCCTCCTCCCATTCTATTACCTTTCCCTCTCTGATTATTTGCTGCCAATACCTTGGTTCCTTTGCCAGTTTTCTCCAGTAAATTCCAGCCTGCCTTACCCTTAGGTTGTCCACTCCTCCAAGGATATTCACCAAGTGTCTAGCTCCAGTAACAACCTGTTGCAGACTACAAGATATTTACACTTTTTGATATTTAGACAACTTGCCAATCTTCATAAAATATTTTTCAGTGTCCAGAATCTCACAGCTGGGTGACATTTCCTTCACAGACTGGGTTTCCAGAACATTTAAAACTCTTGATCTGATGATGTCAATTTTCATTCATTCCTCAGCAGTTGGGTTCAAATCTGACCCGGCCATTACTGTAGCTCATAGTAACCATAAAACTCTCAAGCTTCTCCCTTAACCCATAATAGTTCAACTCCTAACATACCTCGGATCTAATTTGCCGCTTTTGTGAAATAGACCTGATAATCTGAGCTCTTGAGTTTATTTTCAGACAAGTGATTTTTTTCTTGTCTTGTAGTTCTAGTTCCATCCTAATCCTTTTCTTCCACTTAGTGTATCACTTTTCAGAATACCAGCAAAGATATATGTATGTGTGAATGTGTGTATAATTTACTCTTTTTCTATATACATTTTTTTTACAGTTTAGTGTACTTTCATGTACCATTTTTGGCACTTTTTTCCTCCCTTGCCCTTATTTCCCTTTTCTCTTTCCTTTTTTTTTTTTTTTTTTTAAATAAAAAAGAATCTGATGTTGCAAATCTTTATTCATTCTTTAGTGATAGGACTTTGGTTCCATCCTCGGAACCGACATGGCCATTTCCAAGCTCGCGCCAGCTAAAAACTCTCAGCTCACACCTACCCATAATGCCCCTCTCATATTCTCTCCAGGTCTTGTTTGCCACGTTCTTCGTCAGAAGTGCCTAGCCCCTCTCTCTCAAAGCTAAGTGGAAATTTGAAATTTTTGTCTAGTTTTCTCTCAAAACATTGTCGTTTTTTGGTCAGTTTAACCTTTTCTTTCTATCGTCTGTAACTTGTTTCTATCCTACCCCTCTACCTTTGGTAATTGACCCTTTACCATCGTTGATACTGTCCCTCTCTCCTGCCTTTGGTAGGCCCTTCTTTACCACTTGTGGTATTTATAAATACCATTGTTGGTATTCTCTTCTTTCCTTCTGATCTTTCAAAAAAAAAAAAAAAAATTAACTCCATTTTATTTTCCTTGTTTCCTTCAGGATAGCTCTTTGTTGTCAGTACTATGTCAGACAAAGTTAAGTTGGGGTATAAACAGTGCGACAAGTGTGGGCGAACGATGTCCAACTTGAACAGCCATGCGCACTGTGTTTACTGTTTGGGCGTGGACCATATAAATGCTGATTGTGACATAGGCTCTAGTTTTAGCAATCGCACTGTAGCAAGAGTGCAAAAACAAGTTAATTTTTAAAGGTTTAGTCAAAATGCCTTTTTCAGAGGCTCTCTTTGGGTCTGAGGTCTCACCACCTCCTAGATCAAGAAATACAAGGACAAATGGAGCCACTCTGTACCTGTATCCTCGACTGTTATGGAACAGAGTCGGCACTGAGCTTTTCCGGCACAGACCTCTTTGGCACTAGGCCCTGTGTCTTCTCCCTTGGTGCCGTCTCTGATATTGACTCCTATTTTTGTTCCAGCTTAGGCACCATCGGCTTTGGTGCCGTCCTTGGTTCCGACACCAGCTTTGACAACCATATCTGCTTCGGCTCCATCCCTGGCCACGGTGCTTGTAGCTTATTTGGCTCCACAAACTATGACCTCTGTTCCTAAGGTTAAACATCTCACTAGAACTAGATACTCTCCAATGTACGACCTTTTTTCAGGGTACCGGTTAAGCCCCCTTTCTTGAAAGATCTGATTCTCCTTCAGCAGCCTCCTATAGATCCACCATTAGCCACTTTGAACAAGATGTAGTGCAGGTTGTGGACCAGCTTCTGGCAGCTAGGGGATTGCCCACCCCGGCTAGACCTTCTGTCCCCTTTGGCTTGGAACCCTTCATTGCATACTCACCTGTTTATCCTCCACTGGCCTCTACCCAGCCCACAGAGTTCTCTGTACCGATTACTGCCCTGGTGCATATTGTCTCTGCTCCGACTGCAGAGTTTTCCCTGTCGGCACTGACCTCCCTTGCTGCATTGGCTCTGTTGGAGCTGGTACACTCTCTGTGCAGTGTTTGGACTGTCGGCACCTTGGTATCTAGCCCGGCGCCTATTTTTTCACTGGCGCCGTCTGTCCACGGCTCCGACAGCTTCCAGTCCTGTCTGAGCTCCTCACCTGGAGGCGGGCTCCTCAGGGCAGGGTGTGACCCCGGTTCCGAGGTTGTCCTCTGTTCCGGGCTCCCATCCCTCCTCTGGCAGACCTGCTTTCCAGGTGATGGAGAGGGTCCTTGCCATCATGGGCTTGCGGTCCGCACCAATGACATCAACACCAGAACCCCCCTCTAGCATGCAGCTGTCCCAACCCCCCTACTTTGGGATCCCGAGCACGGGAGCTGCAAGACCTCCCTTTGAAGGGAACCCTTTCTCCGGAGTTGTCCTCAGAAGATCCCACTGGGGAACCACCCCAGAAGAAACTGTACAAGAGGAAGCACATTGATTCCCCAGAAGAATCCATCACCGAGGACACTGATGGCGATGAGGGAGAAGGGTCTCCACGGTCTCCCCCAGAAAACATCTAATTTGGAGACATTCTCGGAATCCTCAAGCAGTGGGGAGACTGGAAGTCCTCTAACCCTTCTTCTGAGGAATCTGTGTTCTTGCAGGCCTTCTGTGCCCGGCCATCTACTTCCTGGGTGTCCCCACCTGTGGTTGAGCTTATTAAGCTAATTGTGCAGCATGCTTGGAAGGCCTCTGACAACATAGTACCTGTCCCCTGGAGGCTGGACAAAATTCTATCCACCCCCGAAGACCAGCCCAACTGGTCCAAGCAGTTGTTGATTGATTCCATGGTTGTGGCGGCTGCCACTGAGGGAACTGGCAGAAGATAGTTCCTGTGTCCATCCTCCGAACAGGGAGTCACGGGCCATGGACAGACTAGAGAAGCGGACCTATACTTTAGCGACCTTTGCCATTTGATTGCTGAACTATCTGGCAGATTTCACTCTCCTCCAAAGAGACCTAATCTCTGAAATGTCTTCCTCTTTGGCGGGTGTATTGCAGGGGAGACCGTTAGTTACCCTTGAATCTTTCTCAAACTCCTCTATGCGTTTGATATCTCACACCACCAAGGGGGCAGCTTGAGCAGCCGCATCAGGCATTGTCATGAGACATCATGCTTGGATGCGTTTGTGTGATTTTGCAGACCCCTTTAAATTTTCCTTCGTCAATGCGCCTGTCGACGAATCTGCACATTTTGGTCCCAAAGTACGAGACACGCTAGCACGAAGTGAGAAAGATGGAAAGACCTTGTCTGCTGTGGGCATACGTTTTTCCACCCCCCAGAGGGTCCTACTCCTGGAACCAGAGGGGTGGAAAGTTGTGGTTCAAGAAATCCCAAGGATCTTTTCATGACACTCGTGGTGAGCATCCCCCCCCCCCGGGGAGAGGGGGAAACTCATCTGGAAGACCCCCCCTTTTGGGGTAGAGGGGGTCTGCGTAACCAGGGCGCTGGAGATTCCTTTTCCGGTTGACCCTACCAGCGCTCCTGAGCAGTGGCCCGATTGCTTTCCTCTGGAGGCAGTGGGGGTCATTTTTCTCTGCATCTACCAGCCTGGCAACTTACAACTACAAATGTTTGGGTGCAGAGAATAATATCCAGAGGCTGCCAGATACCATTCGATTTAACTCCCAGACCCGTCAAACGAATCCCCAATGTACCACCCAATCAGAGGGAAGTAGCAGCCTTAGAAATAGAAAAGCTGCTAAGAAAGAGTCCTCCAACCAGTCCCACCAGACCAGAGAGGATCCGGGTTTTACTCTAGGTTCTTTTTTAGTGATAAAATAGACGGGGGATTGGAGACCAATCCTGGATCTCTGCCCATTGAACAAATTTATCAAACTTCAGAAATTCCAGATGATCACGGTACAGTCCATTCTCCCCTTTCTAGGGAAGGACAACTGGATGTGCTCTATAGACCTATAACACTCGTATTAACACAAAGATGGATCAGTGCTCCCGGAGTTGTCTCCGCTTCTGGTTGGGAGCCAATCACTACCAGTTCAAGGCACTGCCATTCGGTCTCTCGACAGCACCCCCCCCCCCCCCGAGTGTTCACCAAATGTATGGCAGTTGTAGTAGCTCATCTTTGACTAGAAGGATTCCAGGTGTTTTCGTATCTAGATGATTGGCTCCTTACTGCCTCGACCAGGAATCTTCTGACCTGCAGCCTCTGTTACACTCAGGACCTCGCTGTCCACTTGAGGATTATGATCAACAAGGACAAGTCTCAAATGTTCCCAACAAAAACACTGGAATTCATTGGAGCGATCTTCGACACAACATCCTGTCATGCTTCCCTCCCTCCTCACAGGCTTTCGAAAATAAGACACCAAATCCAAGCCCTTCTTCCACAGACCTTTGTACCGGCATGCCTTGTACTGCAACTCTTAGGCTCCATGGCAGCTGCCATTACCCTAGTACCACTGGTGAGGTTGCACATGAGAATACTACAGTGGCTCCTTTCTTCACAATGGTCTATCTTAATTCACCCACTCGACCACATGATACGTCTTACAAATCTTTGCGAGAAAGAAATGCTATGGTGTTTGAAGCCAGAATCAAATCTTTGGTGTCGACCATTATGTCTCCCCCAGCCAAGGGCCACGGATGCTTCCCTGTTAGGATGGGGGGGGGCATTCCCAGGGAAAGACTGTCCAAGACACCTGGTCTGCCATGGAGGCCAATTTGCACATAAATGTCCTGGAACTGAGGGCAGTTCTGTTAGCATTTCAAGTGTTCCACCCATCCCTCCCTTCTGATAATATTACATTTCAATCGGACAACATGTCAGTCATCTGGTATGGCGGAACCAGGTCTTACCCCCTGTGTTGGGAAGCCATGAGGATTTGGCACTGAGCGATTAGCTTCCAACCACTTTCTTATAGCAATGCACATTCCCGGGAGTTCCAACCTTATTGCAGACAATCTGAGCAGGAGCATCTTGATGCCTCACGAGTGGTCCCACAGTCCTGTAATAGTGGATTGGATATTCCGCCGCTGGGGCAGGCCTTGCTGCAATCTATGTTTGTTTCCCCTTTAAACAACAAATGCAGAAGCTACTTTGCCCTGATCCCCCCCTCAGGGGGAATCGCAGAGGGACGCTCTAACGCACAATTGGCCCCCAGATCTACTGTATGCCTTTCCCCCATTTCCTGTCATCCTGAAATTCCTCCAGAAACCTCAAAGGTTGGGAAGCAAGGTGATCCTCATTGCCCCTTACTGGCCCTGTCAAGTCCGGTTTCCTTTCCTGTGGCCTCATCTGATTCACAGCCCATGGATACTGAATCAATCTCAAGGTCTGCTGTCTCATCCTCTGGGATTGATTCATCCCAATCTCCACAGCCTCAAGCTCACAGCTTGGTTCCTCCACTTCCAGTGATTGCCAGTCTGCCTGATATCACATCATCTGTTTGTGGGATTCTTCTGGCTTTACACAAGCCTTCCACCGGGAAAATTTATTGTAGCAAATGGGACTAGGTTCGCTACTTGGGCCAAAGATCAGAACATAGACCCTTTCTCTATGCCTGTTCAAAAGATCCTACAATACCTGATAACTCTTCTATATGCAGGAGCCTCGGCATCGACAGTCACTGTGCATTTAGCAGCTATCGCAAATTTTCATAATGGATTTGATAATTCTTCTGTTATGTCACACCGTCTGTTCAAACCCTTTTTGAAAGGAGTATTGCACGCTAAACCTCCTGTCAAACCCCCCATAGAATGCTGGGACTTGACCTTGGTACTTCAGTCATTAACCCCTCCTTTATATCACAAGAATCAAAAGGCTCGAAAGTTTTTATCATGGAAGACTCTACTTCTAGTAGCACTTACCTCAGCGAGAAGAATATCTGAGTTGCAGGCCATGAGTGTCAAAAGACCTTACATGAACTTCCACAGGGATAGAGTGTCCTTTCATACTGACCCTTCCTTTTTGCCTAGGGTCATTTCTGGATTTTCCATTAACCAGTCTATTGACCTGCTGGTTTTCTTCCCTCCACATTCAGAGGGGGAGTATCTTTTGTACACCCTTGATGTTCATAGGCAGCTTCGTTGTTATTTAGACAGGACGAAAACTTTCACGAAGATGGATCAGTTGTTGGTGGCTTTTGCGGGACCCAGATTGGGTAAACCCGTCTCCATGGTGACTCTATCCTCCTGGCTTAAAAACGTCATTACCTTTTATCTACCATTAGAATAAGCTATTCTTACCTTCCAGATTAAAGGCTCATTCTACTAGATCTCTGAGTGCTCCGGCTCTGACGAGTTCAGAGCCGATTGACGCTTGGAGCTGTAGCGTCCCTGCTGGATTTCAGGATTTGGAGTTGATTGGAAAGGTGT
Organism: Protopterus annectens; assembly: GCF_019279795.1. Classification (NCBI taxonomy): domain Eukaryota; kingdom Metazoa; phylum Chordata; order Ceratodontiformes; family Protopteridae; genus Protopterus; species Protopterus annectens. The sequence continues at coordinate 497,042,198 of NC_056729.1, read as the reverse complement.
TGGAGCCATCTCTGCTCCTCAGAGCCTTGACATTGGAAAGCTTGGCTCCGATCTCTGCCTTGAGTAGAATGCCTTTGGGGCAGATGGAGCCAAGGGCTAGAAGTTTCTGTCACTTCTCAGCTCTGTCAGCTTCTTTCTTCCCGGGATGTTCTGCTTTTGAAGTGTTGGAAAAGAGTTTTTTTTTCTGCCTTGACAGGCCGGACAGTCTCTCCTTCTTCCTCGGATCTCCCTTCAGGATCTCCTGCGTCTCTGCTCCTTGAGCCTCGGCATTCAGCCCCACAGGGACAGCCAGCCCAAACTCTCCAGGCTACCCAGCAGGATGTCACAGTCTCTTCTGATACTTTTACAGAGCATCCCACTGAAGAAGTTCATCGGAAGAGAAATGCAAAAGGAGGTACTTAGATTCCCCATAGGAATCTATCACTAAAGATACCAATTTTGATGAAGGGGAAGGATTCCCCAAGATCAGTACCAGAATACATCCATTTGAAACCTCCTAGAGATCCCTAAACAAAGGAGTAGTTGGTCCTGAAACAATCCTCCTCCAAGGAATCTGTATTCCTGGAGGCATTTGGATCTGTCCGGTCTACCTCTTGGGTAACTCTGTCCACTGATGAGCTCATTGATTTGATCTCTATGTGGGCATGGACTCAGCCTGACTCATTTGAACATATCCCCAAGAGACCGAATCCGATTCTGATACCATCTGCAGACGGGGAGTTTTGGAGTAAGGGAGTACCTGTGAATGTTATGGTCATGGCGGTGGCCACTAAGAAGGAGCTTGTGGAACAAAATTCCACTGTCTATCCCCCTAACAGGGAGTCCTGGGCTTTGGACAAGTTAGGGAACAGTGTGTACACTTCAGTGACCTTTGCCCATAGGTTGCTGAATTACTTGGTATACTTTACAAGACTTCAGAGGGACTTGATCAAGGAACTGTGAAAATCCCTTTCTGGGACCACTACTGCTCAGACTCCGGCTTCTGCGGACTCACATTTGGTAACCCTTATGCCTCATGGACAGATTTGAGATGGACTGATCTCTCACACAGCTGAGGGTACTTCAAGGGCAGAGGGTTCAGGCATTTCCATTAGGAGGCATGCCTGGATGTGCTTGTGCGACTTTGTGGTCCCCTTCAAGTCCTCTTCTGGCAGTGCTCCTTTTGACAGAACCTCCTTATTTTGCCCAAAAGTGAAGGACACACACTCCAGGTGTGAGCAAGATGGAAAGACCCTCTGTGCAGTAGGGAGTACGTTTTTTGACCCCTCAAAGGATCTTCTCTCAGAACTAACAAGGAGGACAAAAAATGTATTTCAAAAAAATCCCAGGGTCATTTTTAAGATCCCTGTGGAGATGGTTTCCGTAGAGGCAGTGGGAGGGGGAACTCAAATGGAAGATGCTGTCCACGCGGCAGAGGGGGCCTGCAAAACTAAGGGTCCAGAGATTCTTTCTCTGACCGACCCTACCAGTGCTCCTTAAAGGAGGCCCAATTGTCCCCCTCTGGAGGCAATCAGGGGGGTCACTTATTTTTGCACCAGAGAGCCTCGCTAGACATCAGAAAAGATTTGTGGGTGCAGAAGATTATTTTCAGAGGTTATATAATTCCTTTTTCCCTTCCACCTCTATCCTCATGCAAGGCTCCTGATGTTCCACCCAATCAAATGAAAACAGCAGCACTAGAAATACAAAAGCTGCTAGAGTCATCCAAGAGGTCCCACCAGACCAGATAGAATCCACCTTACTCAAGATTCTTTTTAGTGCCAAAGAAACGGGGGGACTGGAGACCAATTTTGGATCTCAGCAACTTTAACAAATCAGTTCACGCAAAGTTTCAGATGGTCACAGTTCTGTCCATTTTGCCCTTTTTGGACAAGGATGGCTGGATGTGCTCTAGAGACATTCAAGACATGTACTATTGCATAAAAATAAACAGCCCAGAAGGTGCTTGCGATTTGGGCTGGGAGCCAGTTATTAGCAGTTCAGAGCCCTGCCCTTTTGTCTCACTACAGCCCCTAGAGTGTTAACCAAATGCATGGCAGTGGTAGCAGCTCACTTGAGACTGCAGGGATTCTGGGTATTTCCTTATCTAGACAACTGGCTCATTACCGCACCGACCAGACATCTGCTCATAAGTGTGAGAGATCAGGTACTCCAGACTTGCTCCCTTCTAGGAATTACCATAAATTACAGCATATTTTAGTTAGAACCTTATCAGATACTGGAGTTTATAGTAACAGTTTTCAACATGGTATCTGTAACAGCTTCTTTTCTCATGCAAGAGTACAGACTATCAGATTCCAGGTCAAGAAGATAATTCACAGTACAGTTTCAACATGATTGACCCTGCAAGCACCACAATTAATGTTAGTGGCCATAATTTTAGTTCCTCTAGCAAGATTCCACATGAGGACTCTTCATTGTATGCTAGCAACTCGGTGGTTGATTCTTTATCAGCATGTCAGTCCAAATAAATATCATTCAAGTATGCTAAAGGTTTCTTTGGTGGTGGATTCGAGCAGATGACGTTCTTCAAGGCGGTCCTTTCATTTTTCCTCAGCACAAGGCCATAGTGACCACCAGTGCATCCCAGATTGGGCATGAGAGGGCACTTCCTGGGGAAAACGGTCCAAGGCACTTGGTCTCCTGAAGATGCCCACACACATCAACTTCCTATAAATGATGGCAGTGCACTTAGCATTCCAAGACTCTCTAAAAACAACAGGAAACTGGACCAACAAATAAAAATCCACAACAAATCCAGTAATTGGTATAAAGCAGTCCACAATTAAGTAATTGATATGAAGCAGTCCCCAATGTAAATCCAAGATACAAATTTATTGTCAGTAAAAAAAAAAAAAAAAAAAAAAAAAAAAAAAAACACACAGCTGTAGCTCCTCTGCCTAAAGGCCTTCTAGGATGTAATGAATTCCAGTAAAACACATATTTAAATAATACAAACAATTAACATCACTCATATAAAAAAGAGTTTTTATTGGAAGAGCTTTCTAACTGCATTCCATTCCCTTTTCACACCAGTAGGTGGCAGGGTTCCATATTTTAAAATAAAAAAATTCTTTGCACAGCAGTTTATTCTTTAAACGAAAAACACTCTTGGTTGTAACATGTTCTACTATACGTCCCCTCAAATCTGCATAAACCCCTCCATGAACAGTATTAAAGTGAACTGCTAAGGAGCTTTCACATTTATTTTTCTTAATATCTCTTAAATGCTCCTGCAGCCTTATTTTGAAAGATCTTTTATTTTCCCAAATGTAAAAAAGGCTACAGGAACATCTCGAAGCATAAACCACCCCTTCTGTATTGCATGAATAGAATGTTTTAGGGTTATATTTGACACCATTAATATTATCAAAAACCCTAACCACGTATTGACATACTGAACAACCTCCACAGGTCCACGTACCAAAATTACATACCTCTGTAGTACACCCCATTTTCAGTACACAAAACATACTGTGGACCACCATGTAGGGCCATAGGACGATGCTAGGCAATTGGCCCAGAGGCCCTTATAAGCCTAATCAAGAATTTCACCCATGTTCCCACAAAGAAGTTATGTATTCGCATAACGTTCCATCTGTGTTGTCTATTTTCTTTCTTCCTCAACTCCCCTCCCACTAACTCCCAATCATTTAACAAATTATTTCTGAAAGAATGAGAGTTTATAAGGACACCTCTGGTCCTTTTTTGAGCTCCAGATAATGGGTTTCTATAACCAGAAATTAATAGTAATATTTCTTACTTATTTTTAATCTAGCAAACAAGATCTGAGGTATGTTACAGGTTGGTGCATTGTGGTTAAGGGAGAAGCTTGAGAGGTTTATGGTTACCATGAGCTCTATAGTAATGGCTGATTAGGCTCCAAAGGTCAGATCTGAACCAAATTGTTAAGGAAGAATGAAAATGTACAATACAGTTGGAATGTTATGGTGAGTACATAACTTCTTTTTTAACTCCTTCCCACAGGATTTATTTTTTTTTTCCTGGGCTGTCTCCCACATACTTCAGTTTTAAAGAGCTGTTCTTCCACAAATAGTGCGTTTGTGTGTGTGCGTGCTTGCACGCACGAGCATGTGTGTGTGTGTGTGTGTGTGTGTGTGTGTGCTTGCGCGCGTGTGTGTGTGCTTGCGCGCGTGTGTGTGTGCTTGCGCGCGTGTGTGTGTGCTTGCGCGCGTGTGTGTGTGCTTGCGCGTGTGTGTGTGTGCTTGCGCGCGCGCGTGTGTGTGTGTGTGCTTGCGCGTGTGTGTTTTCCTGAGTTTCTACACTCAGTCCAGGTTTTCAGCAAGAGAGTTTCTCGGAAAACAAGGATTCATGGCATCTATGATTCTTTTGACTCTCATGATTCCTGTATCCAGACTCCACTTGAGAAAAATTCCGTGATACCTAAAATCTGTATAGTCTCAACAACCCCTGGTAGTTCAGATTTTAGTTTTGTGATTTGTAAAATAGGAACTGATTTGGGGAACAGTTATTTGAATCACGTTCCCCCGTTCTACCTTCCAGTCCCAGCACAGTCTGTAACAACAGATGTCTCAGACGTTGCTTCAGGATCTGTGTCTGTGGAGGTAAAAGTGTAGGGTCTTTGGAACAAAGAAGACAGTTAAAAACACACAAACATCAAAGAGATGCTGGTAGTTATAAATGCACTCAGCTGTCTGTCATCTGTGGTCCTCATGGCTACGACGAGCGATTAGACAACACCACAGTGATGTGGTACTCTGGCAAACAGGATCTTATCCTCTACATTTATTAGCCACAGTAGCCTGTGATATAGTAGTTTAGCACAATCTCGCTCTACAGACATCTTGTATTCTGTCAGAGCAAAACGTTGTGGCGGACAAGTTAAGCAGGACCAGGACAGACTTTCTTGGATGTAAAACTAGGCTCTTCCAGGATTTGATCCAGTTGTGGGTAGTGCCTCTGGTAGATCTTTTTGCCTCCATTCACAACAAGCAACTGGAAAAAAATCTACTCCACGACTTTTGCAAGCAGGCCTGGAAGACAAATGCCTTTTCATTCCCTTGGATGAGAATGCTCCTCACCTTTCCACTAATATCCAGGGTTACTCTGAAGATTTGGAACTCTCCAAGGATCATTGTGATTACTCCTTTTTTGGCCCAGGCAACAGTGTTTTTTTCCCTTTTGTAAGTGGCGAAGAGCAGTTAACACAAACTTCCTCACAGATTGGACTTACTCGCACAAAACAGTGGTTGTGTAATGCACACAACTTGAAACAACATGAGGTAATTGCTTGGATGATAAGTACCTAAAAGGTATCAAGATTCTGTCTTTTGTAGCAGGTGTGAAAGGAGGCAAAGAAACCTGCTACTAGAAAATCATATCCATCCATCCATAACCCTTTTATCCCATTTTTGCACATGGGGTCTGTGTGTCATTTCAACAGTGATAATCATTTAGAGCCAAGTTTTACACCACTGGGTGGCTAGCCCTGCCGCAGTAGTTCTTCCACACCATAAACTCACATGCACACTTACACCTATGGCCAGTTTACTGTGTCTATTCTCCTACTGCATGTCTTTGGTATGTGGGAGGAAACTCAAGCAGCTGGAGAAAACCCACGCAAATGCTGGGAGGACATGTATTAGTAAACAAAAAAGATTTTCTAGTTGGTGTCAGAATAAGAACCATGACCATTTAAGACTAGTATTTCTCTGGTTGTACAGTATTTGAGTCAATTATCCTCTGGCCTGATTAATTTGTTGGCCATTTCAGCATATTTGCCCATGGCGTCTGCTCTTTCAAGGCATTCCTATGTCAGAATGTTTTTGAAAGTAGTCATGCATACTTGTCCACATAGAAATAAGGTGTTTCCTCTTTGGGATATTTGGAAACAATTAAGTCTAGCTCCATTTAAATCAGCTCATCATGCTGATTTAAATTTCTTAGGCATGGAAAGCAGTTTTGCTGATTGATCTGACTTCTGCAAGAAGAGCGTCTTGCATTGCAAGCCATCATGGTGGGTCGCCCTTGCTCATTTTCCACAAAGACAAGGTTTTTCTGAGAACTGTTGATCACTTTTCCCATTTTACTTTTAAAATCTTGGACTAGACTATCAGTCACTGGAGAGTCTGGGAACTGTTTCTCATGAATCTGTTTGGGATTAATGCTCCTGGTAAGCAAGAGCAGAGGGACATTATTTTGTGGCCTTCCTAGTGATTACTAATTACTAGACAGCTTGAAAATTGCTTCTGAGGACCCATTTTGGAGGTTTAGTGCTGCTGCCTTGCTCCAGGTAGAGACGGCATCGAGGGGCACTGATTTCCTGATGTTATCTGATTGGGCCATATTTATGGGGCTTCACTAAATAGTCTGGTTACAGTTTTAGTAAGAACCTCTTCGGGGTCTTAGTGTAACTTGGCTTTCTGTTGCATCCAGGTGCTGTAGGTTCCATCCAGTGTATATGCCAAGAGGAAAACGATAGTAAGTGTACTTAACCTGCCAGCATCCAGTTTAATAGTACTTCTCAGGAAGGAGCTTGGGTTTGTGCTTCTCTTTGCTTCTGGTAAGAGAAGGAGCAAAGTATCATTGCTTCCTAGCCGTGTGCAACTCTGTTGAGATGTCCACTATCTTTTCTACTAGATAGACATCATTACCAGTAATTAAGATTCAAACTTCATAGGTGCTACTTCCCTTTCAGCTCACATCAGTAAGCACCTAGAACCATGGATTTGCACTTTCCAACAGTCTCTGTAGCCAGCTTGGTTGAAATGGGTATCCTGAGACAAAGTAGTAATAGTAACTACTTACTATTTAAACAAAATACATAGCTACATCTCACATAGTGTCAATGTTAATGGCAGGTAAGGCTCTCATATCTAACCATTGCAAATAGCAAACAGGCTGTCAGTAATGCACAGTATCACACTGTACCTGTTATACACGATGCAGACCAAACACACATAGACCTACATATGCCGAAGCTCTTAAAACTAAACTACTTAAACCACAAAGGCCTCCAAAATGTAACCTAAGAAAAAAGTACCCTCCGCAACCTCACAAAAACTTAACTCAGACGGCACCCACCATGAAACTCGCATCTAAGGCAGACTGTCAGTGTTTCAACTGAAAAACCTATAAGGCAACCCTTACACAATCCAACATCCTAGTCATAAGCGACTCCACAGTGAAACACATTGATGTACTCCTTACCAGTCTGAGTAAAGAGGGGATCACTGATGTTCTTCGTCTTCCCTTGCTGCAGTCCTGACAATTGGGTATAGTATACCAGAGTATAAGGCTGAACTGTTAATTGCCTATCTGGTGCCAGTATTCACACTTGTGTCCTTGCACCATAAGTACACACATGACATGGTCATACTACATGTGGGAGTAAACCACTTTAGACATACCTCCGTGGACTTCATGAAGAGAGACATAATGTAATTTTTGAATGTGACAGAGGTGGTATGAATCTAGCCTTGAGCAGCATTTTACCATCACTGAGAATGATGCTGCAATACAAACAAAAGATTATTGAATTGAACAATTGGATTAGCTTCTGGTATCATTTAAGGAGGAGTCTAATGTATATTAGTTTGGGAGGAGATGGTAGACTGCCCTAATTGCTTTTGCCAGGGATGGCCTGCACCTATCTTCACAAGGCTTTTGTATATTGTTTAAAACCTTGTTCATCCCCCAAATGCTTATTTTAGGCAATGTTAATCTTCAAAAGCTTTTAACTTAACAAAACAAAGTCCTGATAACATAAATATATTGCTGCCCAATATTAGAAGCCGCAGCCAAAAAAATTTGTTTCCTACAGGCACTGCTTATCCTGGAGTGGATCAATATATGAATCGTCTCAGAGACCTGGTTCTGGACCATTGAGAGCATTCCATCACTGCAGGGTTTCAACACCTACCACACCTTCAGGCCCACCACACCAGCTGAAGATATCAAAAGTGTCAATGTCTCTGTATTTGTAAAACAAAATTTCACCGCCAGGCTCATAAGAGAGGATAATGACTTGCAACTCCTCCATGTCAAACCTAGCATTAACAAAACCCCTAATCACATCATAACTAGCTGTAGGACCCCCCCTGTGTGTGTCCTTCGGCCTATGCCTTCTCCCTGATTGGTATGGCGTCCTTATGCATTAGGCCAAATAGCATTATCCAAGGGGACTTCAGCTATTTATTTATTTACATTTGATAACCAGATACTATCTGACTGGGCCAGAAGCCCGTTTTCAGCAGAGACCCGGGCAGAAAAGCTCCAAGGAAGACGACATAATTATACATTTGTATATATGACAATTACAATAGGATTGAATCTAAAAGCATATAACAATGGTAGTATAATAAACTTCTACTATTCATACAGACAAAACAAAAATTTGTATATATTTTTTTTTTTGTTTGTTTTTCAGGATAAAAATAACAAACTGAAGTTAAGAAGGCTCAATTCCCAAGAAATATTGACAATGGGTGGTTGAGAGAAGGAAGTTGGACAGTAAGGGGTTAAATTAGTTAACCTGCAGGAGAACATGAGCAAAGCCTAAGTTTGGAGAAATATTCCTTTAGGGACTTTTTAAATGAATGTGTATCATTGATGGACAGAATATGCTGAGGTAGAGAATTCCAGTGTTTGGCAATGATATGCAAGTATAAGGAGACGTCGTGAGGGTTTTGGGTTTTGTTAAACTTCAGCAATACTTTATCAGCAGACCCAAGAGGTTTTAGGTTAGTGTAGGGTTGGACAAAGTCCCACAGATGTGGGTAGTTGTCAGGTTTGTATAAGACTTTATGGGCAGTTAGCAGCTGAGTCAGAGTAAGCAGGCGAGGGAGCTCTAACCAGTTCAGCTGGAACTACCCCTCCATCCATCAACCGGGAGACTTGTATATCCCCTAACATATGTCCAGAGAATTTTGGACTTCATAACTGCAAACTTTCTTTAGTAGTTAGTCTGCACCACAACTAGGGGAGACAAAATGTTGGACCTGGTCCTCACCAGTGTGATACAATTCTTTTCTCCACTAGTTGTAATTTCCTCCCTTTTAAAATCGTACCATACATTAGTCACATTCACTATAAGAGTAAAGCTGGAAGCATCTTCAAATACTTTAGTATTCAGAGATTGTGTGAAGGCTGATCTTCAAAAACTAAGTGATGACCTACCCAAATTCAGCATCATACTCCAAGCAGATGACCCGTCTCTATAGGCTGAATTATTTTACTACCAAATTCTGTGCACATGTGAATAGTGCCATAGATGCATCTTCCCCTTCAAAACAAATAGTGTCAGTTAAAAAAAAAAATAAACCTGTGGTGGAACCCAAATAAAAACAGGCTCTACAATAGAAAAAAATTGCAAAACATAAATGTAACTTTCATAATGTCGAAAATACTCTCAACTTAATAAGGAACTTGGGTGCCTGATCACAAGTCAACCAAAGCGAGATGTGGGGTAAAAATTGCCACCCAAGGAATCAACAACTATAAAGCCTTCTTTAACTGTTAGAAACCTCAGAAAAAAATGTCTAGCACTGTACAGAGCTAATGGTAAGAGATACCAATGGTAAGAGATATCACATATGTAGACTCTGAGTTAGTAGCCGGTCTACTAATAGATGAATTTAGCTATAACATTCTCCTACATTCCCAGATTGTATAACCAAATCTACACCCATCCCCAATTCTTCAATAAACAAGTCCTTAAAGCACTTTCCAAATCAAAGAACATTGCTTGTATGTGCCAGGATAGAATATTAGGCTGTCTACTGACCATCCTGAAACGGGACCTTTTTATACCCCATACAGAGGCTATTTGTGCTGGGCAAATGGAGGGCAGCAACAGTCCTCCCCCTGCACAAAGGTGGGGCATCAACAGACCAGGTAATTATAGATCCGGAATTCAAATCCAGCCTCATCTCCAAAGCTATGGAGAGGATTATAATGAGATTAATAAACATGGATGTAATTCAGGCCAGTTTAGTTTTGTCAAGGGCAGATTCCGTCTGCTTAACATGGTCATCTTCCTTGAGAAGGTTACTGTAACACTGTATGTCTAGATTTTGCAAAGGCATGTAACACCATTTCACACACTGGTATTGTTAAGTTACCTCAGCTGAATTGTTACTCTGTGTAACTTGTGGGATAGCAAATTGGCTCAAAAATACAACCCATGGTAGTAGGTAGGTATCTCTACCTACTCTAAAGGACCAGTCAGTAGTGGTGTATCTCTTGGTTCAGTCCTTGGGCCAGACTTCTTTGGCATTTACTTGATGAAGGTCAAAGATAATATAAAAAGTTTGTGGTTGACCAAGGTCAGATAATATAAAAAGTTTGTGGTTGACTAAGGTTGCAGATGACTGCAAACTGGTGCCATCATAAACTCTCCAGGGGACAGCAAAATCTTCCAAGAAGGCCTTTCTCAAACAAATAGCTGGAGTCTAAATGGCGTAACATGTATAATAGTCTCCTTTAGCAAACATGGCAGCCCCTGTAGCTGTCACATTGACAGCACTCCCCTGAAAATTGATTTGGTAATCAGGGACCTGGAAAGCTATGTGGATAACAAACTGTCCTTCGATCACTATTTTGATATGCAGCTTAAGGGTATGGTGTCTTGATCCAGGGATGTGGTTATTCAACTGCTTTTGGCACTTATTAGGCCAGTTGTTGACTATAATGCCCTCTTTGGTATTTAATTTGTCTAGACACCTAACATAATACAATTTGAACATTATCTGTACTTTTTTACCAAGAAAGTTGAGGGCTTAAATCATAAAATCTATACTGACTGTCTCCAAGCCTTGTTTCTCTTCTTAGGCCACTGAAGGGTGATCGTTGCCTTTTGTACAGAACCCTAGCAGACCCTCTTCTCTCTGATCTACAGCACATCTGCAAGTCCAGCGGTGGAATTAAAGATTCAACTAAATTATCTTAATGTCTTCTGCAACATAGAACATGTTGGATGAACAGCTCTATATCGTGGAGAATATCATATCTGAAGTAGTTAACTTCATTCTGTCATCAACCTGTGGGTTTTGGATCCGGACTGGATCCAGGACGGCAGTTTCACCAGCATCAGATCAGAGCTCCAAGCTCCTCCCCTCATAATACCACTGCACCTCCTTCCTTCCCTCCCTCAGATCTGCATCATGATCACTGAGCTCCAGGTGGTAAGACTGTTTCGGGGTTTTTTGAGTGAAAGTGTGTATTTCCTTAATTCTTTATGTCCCTTTATTCCTCCCCTTCGCATTCTGTGTTGAGATTAAAACTCGGGAAACCTCATTGGATTCATTACACAGTCCTGTACACCAGGATTTTCAGTCTGTGAAAGCTGAATTGACTGCACACCAGGATTATCAGTCGGTGAAAGCTGAATTGACTGAACTGAGGGGAGAGGTAAGCAAGCTTACTACCCTACTTAATCAACTAAGCAGCTCCTTCTTAGATATTCACAAAGGGAAAAATAACTGCCACAGTTCAGAGGTAGAACATAGCCGTGACAACAAGAATTGTATTTCTGATACTGGTCGAGGGAATACTAACTGTGAAGAAGATGCTTTAAGACTGTCCAATTTGTCGACATACTCAACAACCATTGCTAATGGACAGGGTTCCCGTAAAAGTACTGTTATGGCAAATACTGGGAGTACAAACATTATTTCTTTGGACTTACCTCCTGTTTCTTTAGCAGGCTCTCAAAGGAGTAGTAGTAAAATTGGTACTCCTGACTTCACATTTGATTTCTCATTTGGTAATGTCAATGAAGAAGCTTATCGTATAGGCACTAAGCCTAAAAGAATGAAGTCACATTTCACTTATGGTACTACAGCAAAGGGTTTGGATACATATGGTACTACAGCAAAGGGTATGGACACTAATATTGACAATGGTATGATGGACAATGTTGATGTTAGTGGTAACAGCAAAAGTAAACATATGAAACATGTAAATTCAGATCTGTTTAAAACATTTATTGATAAGAACTGTTATTTTGGTACTGACCCGACTGCAGAGATCAGTGACAAAAGATACACTTCAAAGAAGTCCAAAGGTACCTTAAAGGATTTTATATACGACTTGGGTAAAAAGTTGGTTCTAATAAACAGTGTTAAACTGGACAATGCCTATCTTTCCAGATGTATAGAGTTAAAGGTAGTCCCGATGGGACTCGGATTTTTCAAATTACCTATGGGTGTGAATATTACTGAAAATGTTAAGTCAGATTTTAATAGTTTATTTGACCAATGTGGTTTTAAGTATATGTCTGTGTTGATGAAATTTAATGATGAGAAGCTGGTTTATTTAATTAAGGAGGTGGAAGAATTAAATACTCTGATTAAAAATGACTTACTTTTTCCCCAGTGGGAGAATTTGTATGTCAAACAATTCTCCTTTGCTGAATCTAATATTTCAAAAATATATGAACGTAAGATGAAAAAACTATACAGGGACTTGGACCAATACAAAAGAGGTACAGCATATATATGGGAAAAAGATCACAATAAGTACCCTAAGTATGTGAGGGGGGACCAAAAGATAGGAATTGTAAATACATATAAACAATCTAGTTCTGATGGAAATGCTAACTCTGATTTTTTATATGGAGAACACAAGGGGAGGGAGAGAAAGTGGATGAGGGGTTACAGAAGAGACCCTCACTACCATCCATATCCAAGGACCCCACGTTAAATTCTGGTTCAGTTGTTACTGAGACAATAGATGAGTCCAGTAATGATAATGTAGGTATCCTACAGGATGGTGTTACTTACACCTACAGGAACTTTAATATATACAACTACACCAACTACATTTTAAATACTGGACACTTTGATTTACTATCTAAGGGGATTAAATTTATTCCCACCAAAAGATTCAATCTAGTGGACTGTATTTGTGAAATAAAAAGATATGTGAGAAAGCTTAACCTGGCTATTTTATTTAAAGACAAAAAAACAGTGGGTGACATTTCTCATGCAGAGCCGTTCATCCCAGTAGTCAAAAAGAAAAGTACATATATACCCCCCATGCACCCCACCATTTCTATCTTTGATAAAGTAGTGACTAAACAGATTTATAAGTTGGATAGACAAATTGATGGACGTCAGATTAGTTCTAATTTAACAAAAGAAGAGAGCAGGGTATTACAGGAATTAAGATGTGCTAGTAACATCAGAATCATGAAACCAGATAAGGGGGGGGGGGGGCGCAGTCATCTATGACAGTTTTTTATACACTTGTAAGATACATGAATTACTACATAATTCTGTAAATTATTCTATGTCGTCCTTGAATGAGATCAACATAGGGTATAGAAAAATAGACACATGTATTGAAGAATACTTACTAGATAACAGGATCAATAATGACATCTATACTTATATTAAGGTTGAACATCCTGTATTCGCTTCTATAGTGGGTATTCCTAAAATTCACAAGAATATAGATGAACCACCCTTTAGACCCATTATATCAGGGAGTAGGTCTAAGACGTTTAATATAGGTAAGGTTATTGACACCTACTTGAAACACCTATATGCCACTATTCCACATATAGCCAAGGACTCATGGGTTTTTTGAAACAGTATCCTATTTACCTATCTCTAGTTCAGATCTGATATTTGTGACCATTGATGTCATAGATTTATTTTCTTGTATACCTAAAGAAGATGGTCTATCAGCTTTTGCTACAAGTATAAGAAAACATACAGACATCCAATGGGACACCATCTGTCTTCTCACGGATATGATGTCCCTGGTTCTCTAACACAATTACATTATATTTGAGGGAGAATATTACAAGCAGACCAAAGGTGTAGCTATGGGAGCAGCCTGTGCTCCCATATACGCCAACTTGGTCTTGCTTGAATGGGAAGAGGGGACTGTTTTAGACAGTCACTTTATGACATACATAAAATATTACGTCAGATACCTTGATTTATATATATTTGATTTGGGATGGTGGAGAACAACAGCTAGCATTATTTTTACAATATATCAACAGTAGCAGCAATTTTTAAAAATTCACCTCCTCTAGCAGTCACGATGGTGTGGCTTAGACACGTTAGTGTCAAAAATAGGGGATGAGTTTAAATCCAAAATTTACAGAAAGGACACTTTTTCGAACAGTTATTTGGAATATTCTAGCTACCATCCGAAGAAACAATTCACGAATATATGTAAGGGTCAGCTTATTAGAGCAGTTAGGATGACCTCACGGTATGAGGACATGTTGGAAGAGGTGAAATTTATAACGTCCTTATTTAAGGACAGAGGCTATGACGTTAGAGTTATGGAAAATGTAAGTAATTATGTTGTGAGGAAATGGGGTAACCAGTACAAGCCTTTGTTGGGTGAAAAATATAGGACAGCTATTGTTTCGACTGTGGATACATTGCATGATATGAAGTCTGAAACTTGCATTTTTGGTAAATCTTGCATTTTGGAATTTGGCATGTATTCAGGTAAAGTTAAGAAGATTTTGATGAACAACTGGCGCATAATATCTGCTGATCAAGACATAGCACCTATATTAGGTGAATGCCCAAGGTTTGTTTATAAGGTAGGGGCTAACATAAAATCTATTTTAGAGAAGGGTATCTTCATTAAGAAGACAGAACACATGAAAACTGCAAAATGTGGGGCATGTAAACAATGTCACACTATATTTCAGGGAGATAGTGTGAAATTGGACAATTACAAACACACTAGAATTAAATTCTGTGGGGGCAACTGTACAACTAAAATGGTGGTGTATATTGCCATCTGTAGAATATGTTCAGGATTCTATATAGGTAAGACTCAAAGGAGTTTAAACAAACGTATATACTCTCACCTTTATAGCATCAGAAGGAAGGATGAAAAAAATGCTTTGTATAAACATATTAAGCAATATGGTGATAAACATTATTTTAATTTTGGTATAGTGGACATTGTGCACACCAATAACAGAGGGGGTGACTTTAATAATTTATTATTATATAAAGAATTTTGGTGGCAAATATATACGGATGCTTCCACTATACCAGGTTTAAATGACACTCTATCTGTCAAACCACTATTGGTCTTAAAATGAACTATTTATAAGGTACATTGTTATATGTTTTTAAACATGTTTTGATTTGATCTAAATGTTAACATTTTTTTAGTTTTTTAACTTGTTCATTTTATCAATACATATTATATGTAACATTGTTTTTAGAAACACTATGAATATCATTTAATATTTTATGAATAGAGAACAATGGTTATAGGATGTGTGTATAGCTTTAAAATTTCAAACTGAAATTTGGCGCCAAAAAATGTTATTTAAGCAACTGTGATGCAAACTATGGTGTTCTGAGGAAGCTTGTTTTATTCAAGTGAAAGCACTTAACCATTCTTTGTTTGTTGGCATTACAATAAACTTTTGTTCACTTCTACTTAGTTTCATTGAAGGTGTTGTGGACTGGTTTGAGCGTTGAATAGAGGCGAATTACCAAGACACAGAGATGGAATTTTGCACACAGTGCATTTGCTGCATTTTCTTTTCTAGTTGAACTGTTGAGATTAAAAGTTAGTTTAAAAAAAAATTTATAGTATTTTGTTAGTCTAGTGTTAGCGTAGGCCTTCTCCACTTTCCTGCCTCGTGTTTGTGTGTGTCTGAGTGTTGGGGTTGGGTAGCCAGCCATGATTATAGCAGATCAACATAAGTTGGTCTTCAGAAAATGCACAGTGTGTGGCCATAAGTTATTCCCTGTGGATGGCTACACTCTGTGCGTTGTTTGTTTAGGGGCAGGTCATCTGGCCATTGAGTGCACTATATGTGTGGAGTTTAACCCCAGGGCCTTAAAAGATAGTAAGGCTAAATTAATATTGAAGGGGCTTCTCCCCTCCATGGAGGCGGCTGCCTCCTCTTCTGTAGCGGCAGTCATAGCTGTGACCGCTCCCTCCAGTACGGTTGTGTCCTCTCCTCCCTCCCAGCCTGGGACTCTCCCTCCCTGCCACCGACCTGGGGAAAGGGAGAAAAAAAAAAAAGCGAGAGAGGCACCCGGAAAAAGAGAAAGGGAGGAAGAGATCCCTGGAGCGCTCTGATCTGTTGGGTCCTTCTCCCAAGCTTGCACCTTCCAAGCAGACTTCCCCTCTGCTCCGATCTCCAAGGTTTTCCCCTGAGCTGGAGGAGGTTTGGCCTTCATCTAGGGCCTCCAGTCACCATCCTTCCCAGCTGGCATTGGTGGCCTCTTCTAGGTCAACTAGAAGCCTTTCTGAAGCCAACATGGACAGATTGATGCAAAGGTTTGCTCACACTCAGCTTCAGATGGGGGTCTTGCTGGCTCACTCTCCCTCTGGAGGGGGTAGCTCATGCCACTGTTTGCCCCAATTGCTCCATCTCCGATCCATCCTCTGGTTTTGGAGTTCCTTGGTCCGAAACGTCCCAGAGTCAGGGGGTCGATGCCGATGGTAGCACCCACCTTGACGATGGCAGTTACCTTGAGTGTGTCAGTTCCGAGCTCTCGGAGCCTTAGCCTGGGCATCTGATCCGAAGGTTTGGGTTTTTCCCCTTCGGCTTCTACATGGTTGGGTCGAGACCTATCCCTTGGAGCCTCGGCACCTTCGGGCTCAGCCCCAATCCCTGTGTCGGATCTAGGAAGGGCGTCCTCGGTCAGTTGCTCGGGAGGCTCGCTCCCCCTCGGCATTCGATATAGTGGAAAGTGTTCTCGCTAATGGATCGAGGCCCCTGACCATCTCCTCAATGTCCGCCCTGACCCCCTCTATTCTGGGTGTGTCACCTGCCAGTCTGACCATGCAGGGACAGGCTGCGATCGACATGTCTCAAACTGTTCCCCCCGGGGAACCAAAAGCGGTTCGTGAGTCCTCTCCGGAGAGTCCCACCGAAAAGGTTCCTCACAAACGTAAGTGCAAGAGGAGGCACTTGGACTCCCCCGAGTCCCCTCACAGAGGATACCGACTTGGAGGAAGGGGGAAGGCTCTTCAAGATCACCCCCCAAGGATGTCTCATTTGGAGATATCATGGAGATCCTGCGCCAGGGGGTGGGGGTTGGTCCACCCCTAAGCCTTACTTGTACGAGTCAGTGTTTCTGGAGGCATTCAACACGGGCCCATCTACTTCTTGGGTGTCTTCCCCCCTCCCGTAGACCTCATTAACACCAGGGCATGGAAAGAACCGGACACCGTGGAGAGAAATCCCAAAACATCCAGATAAAATCTTGTGCCCCCCAGTAGATAGGCCGAGCTGGAACAAAGGGTCCCCAGTGGATGCCATGGTGGTAGCGGCTGCCACGAAGAGGAAACTGGCTCAAGAGAGTTCCACGGTCCCCCCCCAGGACGGAGAGTCCAGGATGATGGACCGGTTGGGAAAGCGGACTTGTGCTTCAGCCACCTTTTGTATAAGGGCGCTGAATTATATGGCCCATGTTACCAGACTGCAGCATGACCTGATCAAAGAGTTTAGTGCGTTTCCCCCAGAGTCCATGTCACCAGACAATAAATGCACATTCTGTACATGGATGGCCACTCTTAAAACAGTTACCAACACGCCCATGCAACTCCTTTCTCATGCTACCGAAGGAGCAGCACAGGTGGCTGGGTCCGGCGTTGCTGTGAGGCAACACGCCTGGCTCATGCTATGTAATTTTGCGGAACCCTTCAAGGTGTATTTTGCGAATGCTCCCTATGACTGCTCATCTTTGTTTGGGTAGACTGTCCGTGACACACTAGTCCAGAGTGAGAAGGATGGGAAGACACTGCCTGCCATTGGGATCCACTTCTCTAACCCCCAAAGATCCTTCTCCAGGAATCAGCGGGGGCAAAAGAAGATGTGATTCTGTAAGTCTCAGTATTCCTGGGACACTCGGGACTGCTTTTCGTTACAGGCAGAGAGGGACAAGACAGGCGCCGGCTCAGAGGCAAGTGGGGGGGGGGTCTGAAGAACTTAAGGTCTCGAGAACCGTTCTCAGACAGACCCCTGCAGCAACCCTGAGGGGTTGCCCAACTGCTGTGCTCTGGAGGCAGTCAGGGGCCATTTCTCTATGCACTTGACTGCGTGGGAGTCTATGCCAACAGACTATTGGGTGCTCCAAATAATATCCAGAGGGTACACAATTTCCTTTGACATGTCCCTCTCCCCCAGAGCACCTCCTGAACGTTTTACCCGTGCAAAGGGAGGCAGCAGCCATCGAAGTAGAAAAGCTGCTAAGCAAATGGGCCATCCAGCCTGTCCCCCCAAATCAGGCACCTATTCCAGGTTCATTTTCATGCCAAAAAAAAAAAAACGGGGACTCCAGGCTGATTCTCGACCTTCCCACTCTGAACCTGTCAGTTGCCAAAGAAAAGTTCTGGATGGTCACTTTACAATCCATCCTGCCTTACCTGCAGGAAAATGACTGGATGTGCTTTATAGACCTCCAGGATGCGTACTACAATATAAAGATGCACAGA
The DNA here is from genome assembly GCF_019279795.1 of Protopterus annectens. NCBI lineage: Eukaryota > Metazoa > Chordata > Ceratodontiformes > Protopteridae > Protopterus > Protopterus annectens. The sequence continues at coordinate 497,023,769 of NC_056729.1, read as the reverse complement.
CGCTCCAGGGGGTTTCTCCGTTTTCGGCTAGAGGCCAATCACTACCAGTTCTGGGCCCTACCCTTTGGTCTCACCACAGCCCCCAGGGTGTTCACCAAGGTCATGGCAGCAGTAGCGGCTCACCTGAGGCTTCAGGGCATACTGGTCTGTCCTTACCTGGACGATTGGCTCCTTGCCGCTTCCATCAAGCATCTACTCTGTCAAGCCAGGGATTATTTCTGGAAGTTGTCAGACTTGCTGGGCATCACTATATAAATATAGCCAAGTCCTCTCTAGAACCAGTTCAGGTCCTGGACTACATAGGGGTGAGAATAGACACATTGCAATCCAAAGTCTTTCTGACTCCAGAGCTGGTTCGGAGCCTTCATCTTCATGTCCTCGCAATTCTTCAGTATCCCTTTTCCCCAGCCGTAGTGGTCTTAAGAGCCCTAAGATCCATGGCAGCCACTATCACTCTTCTTCATTGTGCTTGTCTTCACATGTGGGTTCTGCAGTGGGTGTTGGCAGTCCAGTGGTCCTTATTGGATCAGCCATTGATTCATCCAATTCGCCTAAGCGAGGCATGCAGGAAGTCTCTCCTCTGGTGGCTCCACTCTCCGGAGATCGTAATGGGATGGTTCTTTGTTGTAGCCCCTCCCCAAGCCACATTGACCACGGATGCCTCCCGACTACAGTGGGGGGGCATTGCTCGGGCAGGACAGTCCAAGGCACATGGTCCCTAAATGAGACCAATCTGCATATCAATGTTCTGGAGATGAGGGCAGTCTTATTAGCATTGCAGGCCCTTCATGCCTTTCTTCTGCTTGCTATTCAGACAGACAACATGTCAGTGGTCTGGTACGTCAGCAAACCGGGATGAACCAGATCCTACCCCCTTTGTCAAGAGGCCATGAGTGTGGGAATGGGCAATCTCCCACCAACAGTTTTCTTATAGCAGCACACATTCCGGGTCAGTTCAACATTACTAGTGGACAAATTGAGCAGAACTATCCTAATGCCTTACGAGTGGACTCTGAATCCTTGTGTAGCGGAGCAGATCTTCCTCAAGTGGGGTCGGCCTTGCTGTGATTTCTTTGCATCTCCTTCCAAAGCGAAGTGCAGCGAGTTCTTCGCTCTGATCCCCTGCATGGGGGGAATGCCCCAGTGATGCTCTGGTCCATGCTTGGCCTCTGGGTCTTCTTTATGCATATCCTCCGTTACCCCTCATAAAGTTTTTACAGAAGGCTCGTCTGTTGGGGAGCAGAGTCATCCTCCTTGCCCCATTTTGGCCTTGACAGATCTGGTTTCCCTGTCTGTGGTCTCATCTGGTAGCTCCTCCTTGGATCTTGGATCCGATTCCTGATCTTATTTTGCACCCATCGGGGATTCCTCTTCCAGACCTGGGCAGTCTGAAGCTCATGGCTTGGCTGCTCCAGTTCCATTGATTGCCAGGACTCCCATACTTTCTTCCCCTATTAAGTCTATTCTGGTGGCAGTCCATATGTCATCTACGAGAAAAGTTTACCGTAGTAAATGGAAGCCTTTTGTGATCTGGGCTTCTCAGAGGGATCTAGATCCTTTTATGGCTTCAATGTCAGCAGATGTTCTTCGTGTTTCACTGTTGCAGTCATTACATTTGGTTTATCTGCTTGCAGTTGCCCTCAGTCGGCCTGATTAACAAAGTCTTGGGACCTACGTCAGTTGCTGGCTCTTCTTCCGTGACGTCAGGTAGTCAGGGGTATAAAACATGCAGCCGACGTCATTACATCAGTCTTTCTTGCAGTGTCCGAAGCAGAAGCACTTTGCAAGTGCTGGTCAGCGAACTCCTGAAATTTTCATTTTTGAGTTTAAAAACCAAAGTCTTCAACTATAAGCTAAGTACCCCGTTGGGGAAACTTTTTTTCTTGCTCTAAACTGATGTCAGTAAAAGTAAATTGCATTTCTTGTGGAAAGCAAATACCTCATAAAGATTTTCATTCATACTGTATTTCTTGCCTAGGCCCTAACCATGACGTACCTTGCTGTCGGTTTTGTGCATTATTTAAACCATGAACTATCCATCATTGGTATATTTGCGCTTCTAAATATTTTGGTGCTCTGTTTAATTATCCTGATACGTCTTAAGTAAACCATTCAACTACCAACATTCCGAAAAAATACAAAGACAGAGACAGGCCACCCAGTTTGCTGGTGCTCAGTGAGGTGCTTTCGCAGCCCCTGATAACCCGCTACTTCAGATTCGCAGGCCTCTACTGTGACCCATTTGGAGTCCGGTATGCTGTGAGATGCTTCATCTGTGGAATCTGCGGATGTCTCTACCTTGCATGGGTCTGGAGCTGCTGTGCAGGCACTGGCTGCTGATGGTGTATTCAGGCCTACTGACTTTCATATTAAACCGACGCCATCTTCTTCTTCAAGGCCTAAAACACAAACCATGCCTAGAAAACTAACACCCAGACCGCATGGTCAGGCCTCTGTGCCTAAAAAAGAAATGATAAGAATGGCTGAAGACCTTATTACTTTAATCAGGGGAAGCCAACTTTCTCCCCCCCCCCCCCCTAAGAGACCTAGGACCGAGTTTGCTTATGATATTTCTGACCAGGATTCTGAAATTTATTTCCTCTGATGACCAGGATTTACCCTTATCTACCTATGGGGATTCTGATGCTGAGGACTCTGTTCCCTCTGCTTCCCCCCGGAGGATTTCTATTTTGGTGAAAACTTACATACTCTCAGGGAGCATTTTAGTTGGGAAAGTCAGGATTTCTCTGATTCTAAAAATAGGCTTAGGGATTTCTTACTCCTGCCCCAGCACAGGCCTTTAGCTTTACCTCCTTTACTGGACATTGTTGATGATGCCTTTTCGGAATCTTGCATGGCCCCTTACTCTTTACCTCCTGCTTCCAGAAAACCTGACTGATATTACAGGGTTCCTGACTCTCACAAGTTTCTTTTCAAAAATCCTACTGCAGATCCTGAAACCATTTCACAGGGACCCAAGGGCATTAAAGCTACTACTGCCCAAAATCCTACCCCCTCTGATAGAGACTTCAGGGCACTGGATAGATGGGGTAAGAAGGTGTACACTTCTGCAGCTTTGGCCATTAGGGCCTTGAATTGCCAGATGTTCATCGTGTTACCCTGCTGCAGTCATCACACTTGGGTTATCCTGCTGCCAAAGTCTTGGTCCGGCATCTGTTACTGTCGCTTCTTCCCTGACGTCAGAGCGCCAGGGGTATATATATTGCACACAACGCCATTTTCTTCAGTCTTTCTTGCCGCGCGGTGCCCGAAGCAGAAGCAGTTCACAAGTGCTGATCGGCCGACTCCTGAGATTTTCGAAGTCGAATTTCAGATCCGAAGTCTTCAATAAAGGTAAGTACCCTGTTGGGGAAACTTTTCTTGCCTCAGACCGATGTCAGAAAAAGTTAACAATTGTATTTCTTGTGGGAAGCAAATACCTCATGAGGATTTTCATTCTTACTGCATACCTTGCCTAGGCCCAGACCACGACGTCACTGGTTGTCGTTTTTTTGCTAGGTTTAATAAGCATACTATAAAAAGACGCTTTGATTTCGCACAACACTACTTCGGTAGAAAATTTAACTACACTATGCCGTTGGAGCAACCGACTACCGGCGTGCACAAAAAACGCAAGGATAAGGACAGGCAGCCTAGACCCAAGCCAGACTCCGAGGCCTTGGCTGGTCCGGTCTCTGGCTCACCGGTCTTCAGTGACGCTCTGACGCAGCCCTTGACTACCGCAGATCTGGAACCAGAGACCGCTTCGGAACTTTTGGCGGAAAGTACAAGGCCGACGCAGCCATTTTGTTTAGCCCCTTCCGACGACACTACTGAAAAAGATGTCGGTGCTGCAGAAACACCTTCGGTTTCTGAAGGCGTCTTCAGACCGACTATGCTCACCATAAAAACGTACCCTAAGACTAAGACTCCTATTAAACCTAAAAAGACTGCACTTCAGTCTCCAGTTCAAGGCCCTATGCCTAAGAAACAGATGCTCAAAATGGCTGAGGATTTGATCTCTTGTCTAGGCCTTTTGTCGGGTGGGGGTTGGGAACCCCTGATTAAAGAGGAAGAATATGCCTCCTCTGAACAAGTGTCTATTTCCTCAGGCTCCTCTGAGGACCAAGATTACTCCTCCTCCCCTTTATGAAGATTCTGATGCTGAGGATTCTATTCCCTCAGCTTCTCCTCCTGAAGACTACTCCTTTGGGGAAACTTTACACACTGTGAGGGAACATTTTCACTGGGAAGGTCAGGACTATTCTGACTCGAAGAAAAGGCTCAGAGTTTCTTTTACTCCCCCAGCACAGACCCCTTGCCATCCCCCCAGTTTTTAGACATTGTGGATGATGTTTATTTAGAATCCAGTTTGAACCCAGATTCTCTGCCTCCTGCTTCGGCCAAACCTGACAGATACTATAGAGTGCCTGATTCCCACAAATTTCTTTATAAAAGCCCTGTTGCTGATCCAGATTCCCACAAATTTCTTTATAAAAGCCCTGTTGCTGATCCAGAGACTATCTCCCAGGGTCCCAAAGGGGCTAAGGCTTCTATGGCAAAAAATCCTGTACCCTCTGAAAGGGACTCCAGAGCACTAGACAGGAGGGGAAAAAGGCTTACACCTCAGCCACTGTAGCTATGAGGGCACTAAATTGCCAATTCCACATGCTAAAATATCAGCAATTTCTAATGTCTGAGTTAAAACAAAAAATGAGCACACTCCCTCAACAGTCTGAATTGAAAGAAATGCAGGATCTGTTGCATGCAACTGAACAGGTGGGCAAACATACTCTACAATGTGGGTTTGATTCTTTGGAGGCTTCCTGCAGAGCAACTGTCACTGGGTCTGTTATACATAGGCATGCTTGGTTAAAGGAACAAACTCTGCCTGATCATGTTAAAGCAAAGCTTCTAGATGCTCCCTTACAGCAGGATGTTCTTTTTAGAGTTAAAGCAGAAGAAGTCTTAAAGAAAATGGAGGATAAGGCAAAATCTATGCAGACAGTCAAAGATTTCCTACAGATACAGCCCCCTCGCTTCAGCAGAAATTGGCCAACAAAAAATTGGTCCTTTCCAGCTACTGACAGACCACAGAGGGGTAAATACAGACATCCAAGAGGCAGAGGACAACCACAAGCCTAGTACAAACCTCGCCAATGGGGCACTGCAACACAGAAGACAGGTCCCAAACTACCAGAAGTCAAACTCAGTGACTTGCACCTCATCTGGCCAAGCAACACTCTCTTGGCAGCCCCCTTAAGAGGAAAACTCGCACTTTTTTCAGACAACTGGCACATTGTCATAAAGGACAAATGGGTCCTAGACATAATTTCATGAGGATACAGATTCCATTTTCACACCTTGCCAATGAAAAGAGGAATGCCAAACCTGCCACAAAATCAATGGGCAGAGGCACAAAAACAAATTACAGCTCTCATGGACATGAGCCATTCAACTGGTACCTACTCGAGAGCAAGGCCAAGGATTTTACTCGAGACTCTCTCTAGTTCCCAGAAAGGACAATGCCTGGAGACCAATTCTGGACCTTTCAATTCTAAACACCTTCATACAAGTACCCAAATTCAAGATGCTAACACTACAGCAGCTTCTTCCCATGTTGGGCAAGAAAGCATGACTAGTAACGTTGGACCTCAAGGAGGTATACCTGCATGTCCCTATTGGACAAAGTTGCAGAAGATACCTCCGTGTCATTGCAGGTTCAACCCATTACCAATTCTCTGCACTGCCCTTTGGCTTATCTACTGCACCCAGGGTCTTCACAAAATGCCTGGCACCAGTAATTGCATACTGCAGACAGAGGAATTCAAATATACCCATACCTGGATGACTGCCTCATCCAAGCAGAAAGCAAGGACATCCTCTTACAACATCTGGCTTTTGTAAAACCTCTTGTAAGTTGCCTGGGCTACACAGTAAACGAAAAGAAATCAAAACTAGTACCCTCACAAAATATGACATTCCTGGGTGCCAGCTTGAATACAACGGCCCAGAAGGCTTATCTGACGCCAGACAAACAACTACAACTGACTCAATATTTCAAAACAATGGCAACAAAGACCCAACTACCTGCAAGAAAAATTCTGCAGGCCTTGGGCTTCATGGCATCTTGCATACTACTAATACCATTTGCAAAGCTGCATATGAGGAAATTACAGTGGTACCTAAAGCGTATGGTCTCAACACAGCCACAGCTTGGACACAATGATATCTTTCATTCCCTGCCTACAACAGGAGTTTCTATGGTGGTCACAGGCATGTCACCTCAACAAGGGTCAGCCTTTCACCTTGCCCCCAGCCAGGCAAACTATGACAACAGATGCATCGGATTACGCCTGGGGGGCACACATGGCAGGACAATGCGTTCAAGGCGTATGGACTGCAGATCAAAGGAATCTGCACATCAATCAAAAAGAGATGCTAGCTGTACAGAATGCTCTGACAGCCTTCAAGAATCTATTACATCCAGGACAACTTACAATAAGGACGGACAACACCACAGTAATGTGGTACATAAACAAACAGGGGGGTACACACTCCTACCCTCTATGCAGGCAAGCAATGACCTTGTGGAATACAGCTCTGGCTTACCAAATTCAGTTACAAGCTCAGTTCCTGCCAGGAAAAAAGAACACATTGGCAGACTACCTCAGCAGAAACATCATGGATCCCCACGAGTGGAAACTGGGTCCACAAGTATTTGCAATGATAACTCAAAAATGGGGCCTTCCAGACATAGACCTGTTTGCTAGTCCTCAAAACTATCAACTAACAAAATTTTGTACAAGGACACTTCACCATCAAGCTTGGAAAGTGGACGCACTCTCATTCAATTGGAAAAACCTGACAGTATATGCCTTCCCTCCATTGCCTCTCCTCACAAAGGTGCTTCTGAAAGTCAGAAAGGAGAGACCACGACTGATAACTCATAGCCCCAGACTGGCCACGCCAGCACTGGTACCCCCTATTGAGGAATATGGCCCAGGGCCCACCTTGGATTTTACCACAAATTGCCCATTTGCTCACACAGCAAAACAATCAGATTCTTCACAGCCAGCTCAAAACCTTAAATCTGGCTGCATGGCAAATCCAGCCAGCTCCTCTTTCCCAAGCAGTTATGGATGTTATTCTGGAAGCTAGGAGGCCCAGCACCAGGAAGGCCTATTCGGACAAATGGAAAAGGTTTTGTGCCTGGAACCAAGCTAAAGGCCAAAACATACTTCAGCCTCGCATGCCTCAGATTCTACAGTATTTAACTGAGATGTTACACAAAGGACTTTCTTTTTCTTCCATTAAAATCCATGCATCAGCTATTTCAGCCCACTACAATACGGATCCACCCTTATTTTCGCATTCACTTTTAAGGCAGTTCCTCAGAGGGGCAAAAAACATCTGGCCCCCCAGGAGAGCACCTACACCAACATGGGACCTCAATTTTGTTCTGGAAGAACTTACGCTACCTCCCTTTGAATCAGCTTTCTCTGCAGATCTAAAGTTCCTATCATGGAAGACTGCCCTGCTGCTAGCAATAACTTCAGCTAGAAGAGTCTCAGAGCTGCAGGCACTAATGGCAGTGGAACCTTTCCTCATTTTCCATCAAGACAGAGTTTCTCTCGAACTAATCCTTCCTTCATGCCTAAGGTGGTTTCCAGTGTGGTTTTAAATCAAACCATCCACTTACCCACCTTCTTCCCAAATCCACAAAACAAAGGAGAAAAGACTCCTGCATTCCTTGGACATTCACAGGCAACTTCATTACTACTTGGATAAAACTAAGGTTTTCAGAAAATCTGACCAGCTCTTTGTATCCTATGCTACAGCTTCACAAGGGAAGGCTATATCAAAACAAACCATTTCCAAATGGATAGGACATTGCATTCGTTTTTGCTATACCCATCATGGAAAACCAGTTCCTGCTACCATTAGGCCCCACTCTACCAGGGCAATAGCTATATCTACAGCCTTCCTCAGGGGGGTTCCAACCAAGGAGATTTTGGAAGCTGCAACTTGGAGTTTAGTACACACCTTTACCAAACACTATCACTTACCACTCTAAGATTAGGGCTGGCTTCGCCACTGCAGTTCTGCAGGGCCTTCTAGCCTCCTCTAACTCTCTAACTCCTCCACCCATCCTTAGCTTTGGGACTCTACCCAAGTGTGATGACAGCAGCAGGGTAACACGATGAACATAGTACAGTTTTGTACCTACCATAAATGTAGATGTTCGAGTGTACACCCTGCTGCAGTCCAGGTTACCCTCCCTCCATCCCCTCTGATCTAACTGGCTACATCTCTACAATACCTTCCTGATGTATTTGCTTATAGCTGGAGGGATTTTATGTTTGTGCAAATATTACTTAATTTGGTACTAATTGCTGACCACCTTTTTGGGGGCACCTTACATCTGGGGCAAGAAAAACTGAAGAAAATGGCGTCAGATGCAATATATATACCCCTGGCGCACTGACGTCAGGGAAGAAGTGACAGCAACTGACGCCGGACCAAGACTTTGGAATTCCGGCCGACTGCGGGGACCGCCTGACGGCAGGATAACCCAAGTGTGATGACTGCAACAGGGTGTACATTCGAACATCTACATTTATGGTAAGTACAAAACTGTACTTTTCATATGTTAAAGTATCAGCAGCATATTCTTGGATTGCTTAAACAGAAAATGATGACTCCGGATTGTGCTGAAAATAAGGATTTACAGGATTTTAATGCATTCTGCTGAACAAGTTGGTAAACATACATTGCAGTGTGGTTTTGATTCACTAGAGGCATCTTGCAGGGCTGCGGTAACTGGGTCTGTATTTAGAAGGCATGCTTGGCTTAAGTAAGAATCTTTGTCAGATCATGTTAAAGCGAAATTACTGGATGCTCCCTTAATTCAGGATCGCCTGTTTGGCAACAAGGCAGAGGTTGTTCTTAAAAAAGATGGAGGAAAAAGCTAAATCTATGCAAACTGTTGAAAAGTTTTTTTACAAGTACTACCTCCAAGATTTAGTAGGCATTGGCCTTCTAAGAATTGGTCCTTTCCTGCCTCTTCCAGGCCATCTCAGTCCAAACCCAGATCCAGCAGAGCACCCAGGCTTCAGTCCCAGGGGATGCACAGAACTAAGCAGTGGGGGGCCTCCACTTCCAAATCTGGGAGTGATAAAACTCCCCCGTATGGTAAACTGTCTCAATGACTGCTTTGTAAAACTTCGAAGCACTTCTCAACTGACTACACCTTTGGGGGAAAGATTGATTGCACTTCATGCCAACAGCTGGGGACTCATTACCCAGGACAAACTGGCTTTAAATGTAGTGTCCCAAGGATACAGATTTCACTTCCACACGTTACAAACTCCAAGCAGATGGCCGGATCTACCTCCAAATCAGTGGGCAGAGGCCCAAAAGCAAGTACTCTCTCTCTTAAGCATAGGGGGCTATTCAGTTGGTACCAGAAGAGGAACAGGGACAAGGTTTCTGTTAGATTTTTCCTGGTACCCAGAAAAGACAATTCATGGCGTCCTATCCTGAACCTGTCTACTCTAAACACCTTTCTGGTGATTCCAAAATTTAAGATGCTGACTCTTCGCCAGTTGCATCCTGTGCTAAGCAAAGATGCTTGGTTGGCAAAACTAAATTTAAAGGAAGCATATCTGCACATCCCAATCAGGGAGTCTTGCAGAAGATCTCTACGCTTCAAAGACAGCTATACGCACTATCAGTTCTCTTCACTGCCCTTTGGCTTATCTACTGCATCCAGGGTATTCACAAAGTGCCTAACTCCAGTCATTGCATTTTGTAGGCAAAATAATATTCAGATATACCCATACCTGGACAATTGTCTAATTCAGGCAGAAAACCAGGACATACTTTTGAATCCTCTGGCTTTTGTACAAAGGATGCTAACTTGTCTGGAGTACACCATAAACGAAAAGAAATCGCATCAGGTACCCTGTCAACAAATTATTTTCTTGGGAGTAAGCTTGAATACAACTTCCCAGATGGCTTTCCTCACGCCAGAGAAACAAATTCACTTGACAACCTACTTCAAACAAGTGTCCACTAAAACCCTGCTATCTGCAAGGCAAATACTACAAGCATTGGGGTTCATGGCCGCCTGCATTCTTCTAATTCCATATGCAAGACTGCATATGAGGAAACTACAATGGTATCTAAAAAGTCTATGGTGTCAACATTTTCAGGATCTAGAAGCAATGATTCCTATCATTCCTTGCCTACACCTAGTGTTCCTTTGGTGGGCAGAGGCCTGTCACCAATACAAGGGACTGCCATTCACACTACCCCCTGCCACCCAAACCCTAAAAGACGCATCAGAGTATGCATGGGGGACGCACCTGGCAGGGAAGTGCATTCAGGGCGATTGGAACCCTATTCAAATTCATCTTCACATCAATCCTAAAGAAATGTTAGCTGTATAGAATGCTCTGACAGCCTTCAAGGACCACAGTTTTCCAGGACAGTTAATGGTAAAGACGGACAATACCACTGTTATGTGGTACATAAACAAGCAGACTGGTACACATTCTTACCCCCTCTGCAGACTAGCCATGGCATTTTGAAACACAGCCTTGAGCTACCAAGTGCATCTACAAGCTCAATTCCTGCCAGGAAAACTAAATATGCTGGCAGACGGACTAAGCAGAAACCTCATGGACCCACACGAGTGAAAACTGGAACCAAGGATTTTCATCATATTGACAAGCAAATGGGGAGCCCAGATATAGACCTGTTTGCCTCCCCCCACAACTATCAATTGGAAACATTTTGCTCAAGGACTCCCCACAGACTAGCTTGAAATTGGATGTTCTGTCCTTCAGCTGGAAAAACCTATCAGTTTATGCTTTTCCTCTTCTGCCTCTGCTCTCCAAAGTACTACTAAAGATCAAACAAGACAAACCAAGGATGATTTTGATTGCACCAGACTGGCCATGCCAACACTGGGACCCCCTCCTGCGCAGTGTGTCACTGTTGGCCCCATGGCTCCTGCCTCAGACTCTTACCCTGCTGTCTCAGCAGGAGAGCCACATTCTGCACCCTCAGCTTCTAACACTGAACCTAGCAGCCTGGCTAATTACTTAATCTCTCCTTTAACATACCTCAGTAAACCAGTGATGAATGTCATTTTAGAGGCAAGGAGGCCTAGTACTATAAAATCTTATGCTGAAAAATGGAAAATATTCTGTGCCTGGAACCAATCTCATGAGCACAGCAATGCCCAATTTACATCATATTTTACAATACTTAACTGAGATGCTTCTCAAGGGCCTGTCTTTTTCCTCAATAAAAATTCACGCCTCAGCCATTTCAGCTCATTAGAACACAGTACCTCCCCTCTTCTCTCATCCACTGTTCAAGCAGTTCCTCAGAGGGGCCAAAAATTTAAGACCACCCAGGAGAGCTCCAACTCCAGCCTAGGACCTTTAATTTTGTATTGGAGAAACTCACCCTTCCTCCTTTTGAGCCAGCTGCTACTACAGATTAAAAAAAAATTCCTTTCTTGGAAAACAGCTTTCCTTTTAGCCATCACTTCAGCAAGAAGGGTATCTGAATTACAGGCCCTTATGGCAGTGGAGCCTTTCATAATCTTTTATGCGGATAGGATGTCCCTCGGGACCAATCACTCTTTCATGCCAAAGGTGGTATCCAGTGTGGCCTTTAATCAGTCCATTCATTTGCCAACCTTCTTTCCTAATCCACAGAAGAAAGGGGAATGGATACTGCACTCCTTAGATGTGCACAGATAACTTAGATTCTACTTGGACAGGACTAAACCTCAAAGGAAATCTGAACAGCTGCTGCTAGCATTTGCTGCAGGGACAGATGGGAAGGCTATTTCAAAGCAAAACATCTCCAAATGGATGGACCATTGCATTCATTCCTGCTATAAGCACCATGGAAAACCTGTCCCACAGGGGATCAGACCCCACTCAACCAGGGCTGCATCTATCTCTACACCCTTGTTTAGAGGCGTACCTACCAAGGACATCCTAGAAGCTGCTACCTGGAGTTGTGTACATACTTTCACCAAGCATTACCTTTTGCCAATTTTCTCTAAATCCAGAGCTGGCTTTACCACTGCAGTGTTGCAGGGCCTTATAGCTGGCCCTAATGCTATCTAAATTTCTCCTCCCATCCTTAGCTTTGGGAATCTACCCAAATGTAATGACTGCAACAGTGAAACATGATGAACATAGTACAGTTGTGTACACTTACCATAAATGTAGATGTTTGAGTGTATTCACTGTTGCAGTCCTGGTTACCCTCCCTCCAGCCAGACTTCTTTTGGATATACCTCTTCTTTTTTGTTGGAGGTATAACCTTACATATTTATAGATTAAATTGCTTCCCACTAGGGGGGCACCTGATATCTGGGGCAAGAAAAACTCATGTAATGGCGTCTGCTGCATGTTTTATACCCCTAACGACCTGACGTCACGGAAGAAGAGACCGCAACTGACATAGGACCCAAGACTTTGTTAATCAGGCCGACTGAGGGCAACTGCAAGCAGATAACCCAAATGTAATGACTGCAACAGTGAATACACTCTAACATCTACATTTATGGTAAGTGTACACAACTGTACTTGAATTTTTAGCACACCTTTTCCAGCAGGGCGCCAGCTGTTCTACGGTGAAAGTTCAACTGGCTGCCATTTCTAATTTCCATATAGATGAAAACATGGGGTCTTTGGCTTCTTCCAGACTTTGCAAAACCTTCATTAGAGGGCTCTTTCTTTTACGGCCTCCGGATAAGGATCCCACTCCTCCTTGGGATCTTGCCTTAGTTTTACAAGTGTTAGTTGCTCCACCCTCTGAGCCGGCTGCCTCTGTGGACTTGAAATTTTTGTCTTAGCCACTAGGAAAGCTGTTTTCTATCACCTCAGCTAGGAGAGTGCCAAAACTTCAAGCATCTGTTAAACCCCCTTATATGGGTTTTCATAAAGACAGGGTCTCACTTCTGACTAATCCTTTCTTTTTGCCTAAAGTGGCTTCAGAATCCAAAATCAATCAATCAATCAATCTGCCTGTCTTTTTTTTCCAAATTTTCAGAACCGGGGGGGGGGGGAATATAAACTACATTTGTTAGATGTGCATAGGCAGTTATGTTTCTGCTTACACAGGATTAAGCAGTTTCACAACTCTGACTAATTGTTTGTGTCCTTCGGTAGACCTTTTCTAGGCAAACCAGTTTCAAAGGTGACAATTGCCAAATGGATTTCCCTTTGCATTCTGCAGGTTTACAAAGATAAAGGTATGCCTATTCCGGGGAGGGTTCGTGCCCATTCTACCAGGTCCATGGCTACGTCAGCTGCTTTTTGGTCCAGAGTATCCTTGGACGATATTTGTTTAGTGGCTACTTGGTCCTCATACTTTAATTTCTCATTATAAATTGGACATAGTTTCCAGAGGGAGTGCATCCTTTGGCTCCGTGGTGCTCTGGAATATCCTTCCATGAGGGCCTCCCAAGGTTACGGTAGCTGGAGACTGCCCCACAGGTTGCTGACCAAATGAAGTTAACTACTTCAGATAAAGAAGTTATGTACTTACCATAATGTTCCATCTGAGTAGATAGACTTCATTTGTCATCAACCGTCCCTCCCTCCTCCCCCCCGGCCTTGTTATTGGGTTCCTTCATCTGAAATGATTAAGAGATAGTGCCTTTGCGGCTCTTTTGCGTTTTCATGTGGGTCAGGTTTTTGCTGATCGGGCTCATTTGTTGGGTGGCTAACTCAATCTGAGGGAAGGAAGGAGGTGCAGTGGTATTGTGGGTAAGGGGAGGGGCTTGGGGCTTGGATCTGATGCTGGTAAAACTGCTGTCTCAGATCTGGTCTGGATCTGAAACCCACAGGTTGATGACAAATAAAGTCTAACTACTCAGATGGAACGTTCTGGTAATGGCATCTATTTCCTCTCCATATAAAGCAAATTACTTTCTTTATTGTGTTTGGATTTAATATGGATGAATGGATGAGAAACTGTAAATTCACCCGTAGTTTAGCACCCTTATCCGCAATGGATAGAGATAACATGCAAGTGTTGTGCATTGCTCTGGGCTATCTGTATGTGACTTACAAGGACTAAAAACTCCATGGGAATGCTGGACTAGGCTTTTAAAGATACTCCTAGCTCAAGAGCCTAGTAAGTACTTATTCATGTATGGCAGTAGCCTATTGCTTCATACCAGGTTCTCTTGAGAGTCCTGCTGTAGGCCTTCACATTTCACTGGTTTCTGTGCACAGATCTTTAACAAAGTCAGAATTTCCAGGAGATGCTAGGAAAATCTGCAGTAATGGCTTCACACTTCAGTCCTACTCTAGGCAGTCATTTTCACCTATCTACCCCAGTAGCTACTGTCACCATGAACACATTTTCCTAGGGGCGGGGGCATTGTCTAGGAGCAGTTGGTTCATGGTACTTGATTGCCAAGACCAATTTTTACATTATTTTTTTTGAGATGAGGACAGCCTTCTCAGTTTGCAGGCCTTTCAGGATTCCCTTCATCTTTGTGCGATTGCCAGTCACTCCTGTATGTCACCATGGACACATCTGCCTTGGGGTAGGGGGATATTGCCAAGAGCAGATGGTCTATGGTACATGCACAAATTGCCCCTGTACTGTTGATTATCATTTTTTATAGATTAGGATAGTCTTCTCACTTGGCAGGAATTTCAGAACACCATTCCTTGTGAAGTGGTTGTAATCCAGTATGACAAAAAGGCAGTGGGATAGTGCATCAGGGAGCATGAGGGAATGCATTTATTCTACTAGTCTCAATCCATGAGGGTATGGGAATTGGCCTTGTCGTAGCAATGCTTTCTGATAACTGCACATTTGTGGAAAAGCAAATTTTCTAATAGACTGGCTCAGCCGTTGTCTATAGATGTCACACAAGTGGTCCATCAGTTTGTTTGATTTGGACTTTGTTCTACAGATAAAGATGTCTTGCTATGACTCTCTTTTGTATTCCTAGCCTGCCTCAAGTACAGCAGTTGTTTTTCCCTCATACCCCCTACTGGGAAGAGGCACAGGAATGATTTGTTCCAGACTTGGCTTCCAGGGGTCATTAATGCCTTTCTGTACCTTATACCATATTCCAATGTTCATGCAGAAATCCAGGGCACACAAGGCTAAGGCCATTACCTTAGCTCCATTTTGGCTTTGACAAGTTTGTTTTTCTCTGCTGTTGCCTCATTTACTGGATTGATGTCTACATCTGAGGCCTGTTTGGAACCTTCTAACTTGCCCGTCTGGAAGTCTCACCCAGACCTTTACCCCTTTCTCAAATTTAATGGTTATTCTGTTACATTGATAGCCAAGGTGCTGCATACACTCCTTGGGTTTTCCAAATCTTTACAACTTTCCTCCTTTCCTTCTATTACCCTTTTGGGGATAATTTTCTAAGTACCATTGTCGGTACATCCATTTAAAAAAAAAAAAACTGTATTCTGTACTCTTCCTGGTGTGTTTGTGTGTTTGTGTGTTTGTGTGTTTGTGTGTTTGTGTGTTTGTGTGTTTGTGTGTTTGTGTGTTTGTGTGTTTGTGTGTTTGTGTGTTTGTGTGTTTGTGTGTGTGTGTATCCTTTTGCTGTTTTTGAACATGGCAGAAAAAAGGGGAACCACAGGGTTCAAGCAGTGTAACAAATGTGGGGGAAAGATGCCCAACTCTGATGGGCCTCTTTCATGTGTTTAGGTGTGCCACTTTTGGCTATTCAACTGCCATGTGAACTCTGCAAGGGTTTCAGTGATCGCACCCTAGCAGAGAGGCGTAACAAACTTATCCTCAAGGGGCTCCTAGAATACCCTTTTGGTGAGGCTTTGTCAGAAGTAAGGTACCACATGAGGCTGCTTCAAGTGGCTCCTGGCGTCAGAGTGGTCACTGTTAACTCACCCAATGTCCCACCCAGTCCGCATAACCAACCGATGCAAGCAGGATTTATATTGGTGGATGAAGGCAGTAGACAGGTTATGGAGCTGCCCCTTTTTTCCCTTTCAGCCCAAGGCTGTAGTGACCATGGATGCATCCCTGATTGGCGGGGGCATTTTCAGGGAAAGTCAGTCCAAGCCCCTTGATCCTTTCAAGAGACCAATTTTGCATAGCAACGTCCTAGAACTGAGGGCAGTGCTCTTAGCATTGCAATCTACCCTTCCTTCAGGGACAATTGCTATTCAGTCAAACAACATGTCCGTGGTCTGGTACATCAGCAAACGAGGGGAACCAGAACCTATCCTCTATGTGGGGAAGCCTAAGAATTTGGCAATGGGAAATCGCCTCCAACCACTTTCTGATAGCAACACACATTCAGAGGAACTCCGTGATTGCGGGCAAACTGAGCAAATGCATCCTCCTGCTTTGAGTGGTCTCCCGATCCCATCAACAAAAGATCTTTGTCACTACACTTGGATCAGCCTTGATGTGACCTGTTCGTTTCTCCCACAAATGCAGCAGCTACTTTGCCCTTGTCCCCCCTTCAGGGGGAGTCCCTGAGTGATGCTGTTCTCCACAATTGGCCCCCGGGACTTCTTTATGCCTTCCCACTAATCCCTCTAATTCCTCAATTTCTGAAAAAGCCCAATGGATGAAAAGCAAAGTGATTCTCATTGCGCCTTTTTGACCCGTCAAATCTGGTTTCCCTTTCTCTGGCCTCAGTTCAATGTCCGTGGATTCTGGATCCAACTCCATACCTGTTATCTCATCCGCAAGGCCTGGTCCATCACAACCTACAAAATCTCAAGCTGACAGCTTGGTTTCTCCACTTCCAGTAATTGCCAGGCAAAATAGTTTCTTCTTTAGTACAAAAGATACTTCTGGCTTCTCATAAACCTTCCACCAGAAAACACTATTTTAGTAAATGGAAGAGATTTGTGTTTTGGCTTGATGAAAAGGGTATTGATCCTTTCTCAGCCTCTATCAATACGGTCTTGGAATACCTAACCACCTTATTTCAATTGAGAGCCTCTACTTCTACCATTAAAGTCCATTTAGCTGCCATTTCAAATTTTCACATCAGGTTCGATGACCATTGCTTGATGTCTCACCTGTCTCACCTTCTATGCAAAACCTTTCTTAAGGGTGCTTTACATTTGAAACCGCTTTTCAAAAAACCCATTGCACCTTGGAATTTAACATTGGTCTTGCAGTGTTTGGTCTATCATCCTTTCAACCCAGCAGCCAACTGTGATTCCAAGTTTTTATCTTGGAAGACTATTCCTGGTGGCCATCACTTCAGCCAGGAAAATTTCAAAGTTGCAGGCTCTGTGTGTTAAACATCTGTATTTCATTTTTCACAAGGAGAGAGTATCGCTCAGAACTAATGCCTCCTTTCTACCTAAAGTAGTGTCAGATTCCAGTATTACTCTACTTCACAAACTGGAAACAAAACAGCTCACCACCACGCAAGGAAAGAATGCAATGATTACCTTTATATTTTATTAAAATTATAGACAAGTCCAGTAGTAGATCCACAATGTAGTTCCCACAAAACAGGTAAAATAAGCACACACTGGATCTAGTGCAGTCTGGTTAGCAGCAAAATACAAAGCATAAAATGCAGACTCCTTTAGCGCCTCTGCTCTTCAGCCTTTACAGAGTATATCCCCACTTCACATATTCTATCTTTAAATAGCATGATTACAAACAATTAACCAATCGTAGACTTAAATTAATTGAAGAAAACATTTCCAGTGACATTTTTGATTCATTCCATATGAAATTTGTTAGTATCTACTTTAATTCTGAAGTTTAACTTTCAAAGTTATCTTTTAATACCAAGGTCATACATTTGTTGTACTGCTCCAAAATTGTAGCATGTACACCTTGTACATTTCCACTGTGAACTTCTTTAAAATGTAATGCAACATGACTTTCTTCTGTGCCCTTCTTAACATTCCTAATATGTTCCTTCAACCTTTGTTTGAAACTTCTTTTACGATGTTCATCGTTTTACATTGCTGCAGTCATTACACTTGGGTTATCCTGCCGTCAGGCTGAGTTCCAAAGTCTTCGTCCGGTGTCTGTTGCTGTCGCCTCCTCCCTGACGTCAGTGCAACAGGGGTATACAAGATGCAGCCGACGCCATTTTCTTCAGTCTTTCTTGCCCCTCGGTGCCCGAAGCAAAAGCAAGTTTGCAAGTGCCAGTCGGCTGACTCCTGAGATTTTCATTCTGAATCCAGAACTGAAGTCTTCTACAAAGCTAAGTACCCCGTTGGGGAAACTCTTTTCTTGCCTTAGACAGATGTCAGTAAAAGTTAATAACTGTATTTCTTGTGGGAAGCAAATACCTCATAAGGATTTCCATTCTTATTGTATCCCATGCCTAGGCCCAAACCACGACGTCGCTGGTTGTCGATTTTGCACTGGGTTTAACAAGCGCACTATTAAACGTTTGATTTTGCCCAACATTATTTTGGCCGAAAATTCAATTACACCATGCCGTCGGAACTACCAACGACCGGAATACATAAAAAGTGCAAAGACAAGGACAGGCATCCGAGGCCCAAAACTGTCATAGCCTCTTCTAGGCCAGTCGCCGTTTTCAGCGAGGTGCCTTCGCAGCCCCTGATGACCGCTTCTTTAGAACCACAGGCTGCCTCTGACTACCACGTGGTGATGGCTGGGCCTTTGGATACAAGATTTTCAGCCTGACACTAATCCTTCAGAGGGATCTGGAGTAGCTGAACAACCTGTAGCTTCAGAGGGTGTTTTCAGACCTACTCGGTTAACCATTAAATCTTCTAAGTCTAAACCTCCTTTAAAAACAAAGAAACAAATTCAACATTCACCAGGACAGGACTCCATGCCTAAGAAACAAATGCTCAAAATGGCCGAAGACCTAATCACTCTGATCAGGGGGTCCCAACCCCTTCCTGATAAAAGGCCTAGACCAGATGCAAACTATGACTCATCCGACCAGGTATCCATCTCTTCAGATTCTTCCTCAGACCTAGGGTACTCTTTACCCCCTTATGAGGATTCTGATGCTGAGGAATCTATTCCATCAGCCTTTGCGCCTGAAGACTACTCCTTTGGGGAAACCTTACATACCATGAGGGAGCATTTCCATTGGGAGGGCCAGGATTACTCAGAATCCAAGAAAAGGCTCGGAGACTTCCTTCTTATTACCTCAACACAGACCCCTTGCTATTCTGCCAGTGTTAGATTTTGTAGATGATGTGTATACTGAATCCAGCTTAAATCATGATTCTTTACATCCAGCCCCAGTTAAGCCTGACAGATACTACAGAGTCCCTGACTCTCACGAATTTCTTTATAAAAGCCCTGTTGCTGACCCTGAAACTATTTCTCAGGTCCCCAAAGGGGTTAAGGCCTCATCAGCAAAGAATCCAGTCCCCTCTGACAGAGATTCCAGAGCATTAGACAGATGGGGGAAGAAAGTATATACATCTGCAACTTTAGCAATGGGGGCCTTAAATTGCCAGTTTCAGAGGGGACTGGATTCTTTGCTGATGAGGCCTTAACCCCTTTGGGGCCCTGAGAAATAGCTAAAATATCAGCAATATTTGATGTCTCAGTTGAAACAAAAAATGCTTCCTAACTCAGATCCTCCTAATTTTAAGGAAATGCAGGATTTATTGCATGCAGCTGAACAAGTGGGAAAACATACTTTGCAATGTGGTTTTGATTCTTTAGAGGCCTCCTGTAGAGCAGCAGTTACAGGTTCTGTCATTAGAAGACATGCTTGGTTAAAAGAACGTACGTTACCAGATCATGTTAAAGCAAAGCTATTGGATGCACCTTTGCAGCAGGATGTGTTATTTGGAAGTAAGGCAGAAGAGGTATTAAAGAAAATGGAGGATAAGGCAAAATCTATGCAAATGATGAAGGTTTTCTTACAGGTTCAGCCTCCTCGATTTAGCAGAAATTGGCCAACAAAGAATTGGTCCTTTCCAATTACAGACAGACCTCAAAGGGGCAGATAGACGTCCAAGAGGTAGAGGTCAACCACAAGGTCCTTACAGGCCTCGACAATGGGGTGCATCAACCCAGAAAGAAGGGGAAGACGGGCCCCAACCATATAAAAAAACAGCCCCAATGACTTCCCACTACAGCTGCCAAACAGTTCTCTCTTGGCAGCCCCCTTGGGAGGAAAACTGGCACTTTTCTATTACAATTGGCATATGATCACCAAAGACAAATGGGTTCTCAACATTGTATCTCAAGGTTACAGGTTACAGTTTCACACTCTGCCAAGGCTAAAAGGAATGCCAAATCTGCCACCAAATCAATGGGCAGAGGCTCAAAAACAAATTACAGCACTCATGGACATGAGAGCTATTCAAAAGGTACCACCACAAGAGCAAGGACAAGGATTTTACTCAAGACTCTTTCTGGTTCCCAGAAAGGACAAAGCCTGGAGGCCCATTCTGGATCTTTCTTCTCTAAACACTTACCTGTATGTTCCAAAATTAAAAATGTTGACACTACAGCAGCTTCTTCCCATGCTGGGCAAGAAAGCTTGGCTTGTAACTTTGGACCTCAAGGAGGCATACCTGCATGTCCCTAACAGACAACACTGCAGAAGATGCCTCAGATTCATAGCTGGTTCAATGCACTACCAATTCTCTGCACTGCCCTTTGGCTTATCTACTGCACCCAGGGTCTTCACAAAGTGCCTGGCACTAGTAATTGCATTTTGCAGACAGACAGGAATTCAAATTTATCCATACCTGGATGACTGCCTGATTCAAGCAGAGAGCAAGGACATTCTTCTAAAGCATCTGGCATTTGTAGAAAAGTTATTAATTTGCCTAGGGTACACAGTAAACGAAAGGAAATCAAAACTAGTGCCCTCATAACAGATACTATTCCTGGGTGCCAGCTTGAATACAACGGCCCAGATGGCTTATCTCACGCCAGACAAGCAAGGACATCTGACTCTATCTTAATTGATGGCAACAAGGACCCAACTCCCTGCAAGAAAAATTCTGCAGGCCTTGGGTTACATTGCAGCTTGCATACTACTAATTCCATATGCTAGACTGCATATGAGGAAACTACAATGGTACCTAAAGAGTGTCTGGTCTCAACACTGTCAAAGTTTAGAAACAGTAATACCACTAATTCCTTGCCTTCAACAGGAGTTTCGATGGTGGGCTCAAGCTTGTCACCTCAGCAAGGGACAGCCTTTCACTCAACCCACAGCCAGGCAAACACTGACAACAGATGCATCGGATTACACCTGGGGAGCACACATGGCAGGAAAATGTATCCAGGGCAGCACACATGGTAGGAAAATGTATCCAGGGCAAGTGGCCCGCAGAACAAAGGCATCTTCACATCAATCAAAAAGAGATGCTAGCTGTACAAAATGCCCTTATAGCTTTCAAGGACCTTCTGCATCCGGGACAACTACTACTAAAGACAGACAACACTACAGTTATGTGGTACATAAACAAGCAAGGGGGCACTCACTCTTATCCCCTCTGCAGACAAGCCATGACCTTGTGGAACACAGCTCTAACCTATTAAGTTAATCTGCAAGCACAATTCCTGCCAGGAGAGAAAAACACACTGGCAGACAACTTAAGTAGAAACATCATGGATCCCCACGAATGGGAATTGAATCCACAAATATTCAGAATGATAACACAAAAATGGTGGAGCCCAGACCAAGATCTGTTTGCATCCCCAATGAACTGCCAGCTACAGAAATTCTGCACAAGGACTTACGACCCCCAAGCATGGAAAGTGGATGCCCTCTCATTCAGCTGGAAAAACCTACAAGTATATGCTTTCCCACCACTACCTCTCCTTCTAAAAGTACTCGTAAAAGCCAGGCAAGAAGAGCTAAAGATGACCCTGATTGCCCCAGACTGGCCATGCCAGCACTGGTACCCAATTTTAAAGAACTTAGCACAAGGACCACCCTGGATTTTGCCTCAAATACCACATCATCTGACTCGGCACAACAAAGATACTTCACAGCCAGCTAAAAACTTTAAACCTGGCTGCATGGAAAATTCCTTAGTCAAGCAAGCAATGCCTCTCTCCAAAGCTGTTATGGATGTCATTCTGGAGGCCAGAAGGCCTAGCACCAGGAAAGCCTATTCGGATAAATGGAAGAGATTCTGTGCCTGGAACCAGGCTCACAGCCTTGACCCTCTTTGTCCCAAATATTCCTCAGATACTACATTATTTAACTGAGATGCTGGACAAAGGCCTCTCCTTTTCATCCATCAAGATCCACGCCTCTGCCATCTCTGCTCATTACAACATGGAGTCACCAATTTTCTCTAATCCCTTGCCAAAACAGTACCTCAGAGGGGCTAAAAACATAAGACCGCCCCGTAGAGCACCTACTCCAACTTGGGACCTCAACTTCGTGTTGGAAAAATTAACTTTACCTCCCTTTGAGCCAGCTAACACAGCAGATTTAAAATATGTCTTTTGGAAAACTGCTCTGCTCCTGGCAATAACATCAGCAAGAAGAGTTTCAGAATTACAGGCACTAATGGCAGTGGAACCTTTCATCATTTTCCACCAAGACAGGGTGTCTTTAAGAACAAACCCTACTTTTATGCCAAAGGTGGTATCAAGTGTGGCTCTAAACCAAACTATTCACTTGCCAACTTTTTATCCAAATCCACAGAATAAAGGGGAGAGACTTCTGCATTCTTTGGACATACACAGGCAGTTACGCTTCTACTTGGACAAAACCAAAGCTTTCAGAAAAACTGAGCAATTATTGGTAGCATATGCTGCAGGAGCACAGGGAAAAGCCATTTCAAAACAGACTGTTTCAAAATGGATAGGACACTGTATACGTTTCTGCTATATACACCATGGGAAACCTGTACCTAACAGCATTAGGTCTCATTCCACCAGGGCAACAGCCACTTCAACTGCCTACCTCAGAGGAGTACCTACCAAGGATATTTTGGAAGCAGCAACTTGAAGTTCTGTACATACCTTCACCAAGCATTACCATCTGCCTCTATACTCTAAATCCAGAGCTGGCTTTACCACTGCAGTGCTGCAGGGCCTTATAGCCACCCCTAATGCCTTATAGAACCAGCCACCCTACTTCAGCTTTGGGATTCTACCCAAGTGTAATGACTGCAGCAGTGTAACACGATGAACATAGTACAGTTTTGTACCTGCCATAAATGTAGATGTTAGAGTGTATACACTGCTGCATTCCAGGTTACCCTCCCTCCTTCCCCTCTTACTGGCTGGTACGTACCTATGTTTTCTACCCTTTACTACCTATGGGGAGTATTTGCTGGTAACTGAAAGTTGTTGTTTGCTTTTCTTATGTATGTTTTATTAGCAATTTGAATTGCCTACCTTTTTGGGGGCACCTGACATCTGGGGCAAGAAAAACTGAAGAAAATGGGGTCTGCTGCATCTTGTACACCCCTGTCGCACTGACGTCTGGGAGGAGGCGACAGCAACCGATGCCGGACCAAGACTTTGGAACTCAGGCCAACTGGGGAACCGCCTGACGGCAGGATAACCCAAGTGTAATGACTGCAGCAGTGCGTACACTCTAACATCTACATTTATGGTAGGTACAAAACTGTACTTTCTCCGATATATACCTTAACACAGTGACATTTCAAACCATAAACTACTGTCACAGGAAAATCTCCCTTTGCATGTAAAATACTTTTCATTAGTTTTATCAAAACTTTTTACTACATACTGGCAGCAACTGCTCTTTCCACAAGGTAAAATACCTGTTGACCTACCCCCAAACTCCTATGACTGACAGTCAGCTGAAACTTGCCATGCACCAAGAAATCTTATACTTCTACCTTTTAAATAAGAAAACATGGGTTACTCTTTTGCTCTTGTATTAAGGAATTTATTTTTTTCTAAAATACCCCAGTGATATTTTACCAAATTTATTACAACTTTAGGTGGTCAGATTCCAGTATTAATCAGTCCATAGATCTACCAGTCTTTTTCCCAAATTTCTCTAACAAGGGAAAATATTGCTTACTTTTGCTAAACTTACACAGACAATTTAAGTTTTTATCTGGATAGAACAAAATCATTTAGAAAATCAGACCAACTGTTTCTTTTTCAGGTACCAGGCCGGGCAATCCAGTTTCAAAAGTTACTCTGTCAAAATGGTTGAGAGATTGCATTACTTTTGTTTGTAGCCAAAATAAGCTGGACTTATCAACAAAAATTAAGACACATTTTACCAGATCTGTTTCCACTTTAGTAGCTTGTCATTCCAGAGCTTCTGTGGATTATCTATGTGCAGCCACAATTTGGGTTTACCCCCCCCCCCCATACCTTTATCACTCATTACAAATTGGATGCAATCTCCAGGGGAAGAGCATCCTTTGGCTCTATGGTGTTCTGGAGTATCCTTACCTCGGGCCCCCCAGGGTCTAAAGTAGCTAGTGGCTCTGTCTCGACAGTCAAGAATTAATGAAGATTGACAACATCAGATAAAGAAGTTATGTTCTTACCATAACGTTCATCTGTGTTGTCGATCTTCATTCATTCTTGATATCCCACCCTCCTACCCCCTCCAGAAGACTCCTGGAGTTTCGGAACTAGTTCTGGGATCCTAGTAGGGTTGTTGCTCAGACAAAGCTTCCATGATTTTCTGCTGTATGGACACAACTCAATCTGAGGGGAAGAGAGGCAGTATGGGTAGCCTTGGCTTGAGTTTCTGGCTGGTGCAAGCTTGTTATAACAGCCAGGTCAATTCCGAGGGTTGGAACCGGAACCCAACAGTCAAGAATGAATGAAGAACGACAGCACTTAACTTCGTTTTTCTTGATTTTAAAGTGATTTGCTCCCCCAACATTTTTGAAATTCCCAAAAACAGTGTTCCCAATTGCCTCTGTCATTTCTAATCTGCAGTACAAACTTCTGCTTGACCTCTTTCCACTCTGTTAATCTGGGAGAGATGTGGAGAGGAACAGTTTTACACTGATTTTTCATTAAAGTTCACTCAGCAGCTTTTTCCAAATTTTCATCTGGTGTTCTTTTAATTCCTCCACAGCTTCTTTGTAGGTTGGTGAAACCTTTCTCAGTGCTTTTATTATCCTTTTAAAAGCACTGTTATCCCTTACTGACACTTATTTTATCCTTGAAAATTAGCTTTACCCACTTTTAGAGGCATCCTGTAGAGCAGGCCTGATGTTTCTGTCTTGGAAAATTATCTTTTTGCTGTCAGAATCTCATTCAGCTAGAATGATTTAAAAATTGCACAGTTTGTGTATCAGTCGTGGGATACCCTGGGATCAGGGTAGTCTTTAGAATGGGTAATTCTGGTGCTGTTTGTTTTGAGGATATACAAGAGGTTCATAAGAGTAGGGTCCAAAGACTTGAACCTTGTCCGTGACATAAATAGGACCTGCTGGAGAGACAGGTATGTATCCCAGAGACTACCCTTTTTCAGAATCAGTATCCCCATCCATGTGAAGTGGAGTTCCTCCCTAACCCAGTTCAAGTATAACGTGGGCAATTGGATGGGGAACAGAAAATTCATCCCTGGTTTGGCACCTATGTCTCTAATGGATACAGGCAGCCTATAAATGGTTTATCTCCTAGGCCACTGTTTGTTGATTCACCTCCCAAGCACCTGCTCACACTTATCAAGGGTATCAGAACTTTCCAGAGATTTCGGATGCATGGCTAGGATTAAAAAGGCCCTCATGGTCGTTAGCCTAGTAAACATGTATGAACCTATAGAAAATATTTAACTCTCCTTGATATTTATTCACATCCAAACACTGCTGCCTTTATTGTTTCACAATACCATAAGGACCAGTTTGAGAGTGAGAGTTCTTTCTTCATCACCTTCAAGAGTTGTGTTGGAAGTATTTTGACAGCTGAGCATGAAAAATGTTTTCCAAGCTGCTAGCCCCCCATGACTTCATTTTACCCACAAGTCACCGAAGGTCCCTTCTCCAGATCTGTTTCGCTGTGTGTAAGTTACATTCATGTCTAAAAAAAAATTTTGTTTTTAGGGTATTGGGTTAATTTCAGGATCTCGATCTGAGGATTTTTCAATAGAATTATCTAATATATTCCTATTTTGACCACCTGATGATGTTCCTCGTGTTTCGCTGTTGCAGTCATTACATTTGGGTAATCTGCTGGCAGGTTGCCCTCGGTCAGCCTGAATTTCAAAGTCTTGGGTCCTGCATCGGTTGCTGTCTTGTCTTCCATGACGTCAGGTTGTCAGGGGTATAAAACATGCAGCCGACGCCATTTTCTTCAGTCTTTCTTGCAGCATGGTGCCCGAAGCAGAAGCATTTTGCAAGTGCCGGTCGGCCGACTACTGAAATATTTGCGTTTGAGTTTCAGAACCGAAGTCTTCAATAAAGCTAAGTAGCCCGTTGGGGAAACTTTTTTCTTGCTTTTTACCGATGTCAGAAAAAGTTAATTGTATTACTTGTGGGAAGCAAATACCTCATAAGGATTTCCATTTATACTGTATTCCTTGCCTAGGCCCTGATCACAATGTGCCTGGCTGTCAGTTTTGTGCTAGATTTAATCAACGCACTATTAAGCATCGGTATATTTTTGCATCTAAGTATTTTGGAAACAGATTTAACTACCCAGAGATGTCGTCGGATAGCAATCCAACTACCGGAGTACATAAAAAATGCAAAGAAAAGGACAGAGAAAGGCAGTCGAGATCCAAAACAGACTACAAAGCTTCTCCTAAGCCAGTCACTGGTACTCATTGAGGTGCTTTCGCAGCCCCTGATACCAGCTACCTTCAAGTCGCAGACCTCTACCGACACCCATGCGGAGTCCTGCATGCCGCAAGATACTCAAGGTATTGGATCAACGGATGTATCTCCCTTGGATGGGTCCGAAGCCGCTGAGCAGGCACCAGCTTCTGAGGGTGTATTCAGACCTCAACATTTTTAAATTAAACCGACGAAAGCTGCAAAACCAAAGGCAAAGACACCTTCTAAAACTAAAAAACAGACGCCTGAGCCACGTGCACGGGCCTCTATGCCTAAAAAACACATGATCAAAATAGCTGAGTACCTTATTACCTTGATCAGGGGTACCCATCCCCCTCCAGATGAGAGACCTAGGCAAGACACTGACTATGAATCTTCAGATCAGGTTTCTGTTTCTTCTGATTCATCTTCTGATCAGGAATTATCTTTACCTCCTTTTGAGGATTCTGATACTGAGGAGTCCATTCCATCTGCATCTCCTCCTGAGGATTATTCATTTGGAGAAACCTTGCATACTTTGAGGGAGCATTTTCACTGGGAGAGTCAAGACTTCTCGGAATCAAAAAAGAGGCTCAGGGATTTCCTCCTCCTCCCTTAGCACAAGCCTTTAGCCATTCCCCTGTGTTAGACATTGTGGATGATATTTTTTCGGAGTCAAGCCTGACCCCTGACTCTTTACCTCCGGCTCCCAGTAAGCCTGACTGGTATTACAGGGTCCCTGACTCTCATAAATTTTTATTTAGAAACCCTGCTGCTGATCCAGAAACTATTTCACAGGGTCCAAAGGGAGTTAAGGCCTCAACAGCAAAAAAACGTACCCCCTCTGACAGAGATTCAAGGGCGCTGGATAGATGGGGAAAAAAGGTTTATACATCTGCAACCTTGGCAATCAGGGCCTTAAATTGTCAATTTCATATGCTTAAGTACCAACAACATGTTATGGGATTGCTGAAACAGAAAATGTTGATTTCAGAATGTGCAGAAAATAAGGAATTATAGAAATTATTGCATGCAGCTGAACAAGTTGGAAAGCATACTTTGCAATGTGGTTTTGATTCTTTGGAGGCCTCCTGCATGGCCACAGTTAATGGATCTGTGATTAGGAGGCATGCCTGGTAAAAGGAACAAAATTTACCTGATCATGTTAAAGCTAAATTGCTAGATGCACCTTTACAGCATGATTCTCTGATGTTCATCGTGTTTCACTGTTGCAGTCATTACTCTTGGGTTATCCTGCTGGCAGGCTACCCGCAGTCTGCCTGAATTCCAAAGTCTTGGTCTGGCGTCTGTTGCTGTCTCCTCTTCCCTGATGTCAGTGCACCAGGGGTATAAAAGATGCAGCCGACGCCATTTTCTTCAGTCTTTCTTGCCGCGCAGTACCCGAAGCAGAAGCAGTTCGCAAGTGCCGGTTGGCCGACTCATGAGATTTTCGTGTTCGAATTTCAGATCTGAAGTCTTCATTTAAAGCTAAGTACCCCGTTGGGGAAACTTTTTCTTGCTCCAGACCGATGTCAGAAAAAGTTAATTGTATTTCTTGTGGGAAGCAAATACCTCATAAGGACTTCCATTCTTATTGTATTCCTTGCCTAGGCCCTGATCATGACGTAGCTAATTGGAGATTCTGTGCTAGATTTAACCAATGCACTATTAAGCATCGGTACGATTTTGCATTTCATTACTTTGGCCAAAGATTTAATTACATGATGTCGTTGGATAGCCATCCGACTACCGCAAGTCACAAGAAAAGCAAGGAAAAGGACAGGCATCCGAGGTCCAAAACTGATGGCAAGGCTTCTTCTAAGCCAGTCGCTGGTTCGCCGGTTCTCAGTGAGGCGCTTTCGCAGCCCCCGACGCCTGCTACCTTAGAGCCGCAGGCTGCTTCCGACTCCCACGTGGAGCAGACTAGGCCTCTGGAAACTCAAGATATTTGACACTTGGAAAATATTCCCCAGATGGGTCCGGAGCCGCTGAGCAGGCATCGGCTTCTGAGGGTGTTTTCAGGCCTACACAGTTATATATAAAACCGACTACAGCTTCAAAGGCAAAGACTAAAGCACCACTAAAGACTAAGAAACCAGTGCAGCAAGCCCATGGACAGTCCTCCATGCCTAAAAAACAGATGCTGAAAATGGCCGAAGATCTAATTACTTTGATCAGGGGTTCCCATCCCCCTCCTGAAAAGAGGCCTGGGCAAGAGACAGAATATGAATCTTCAGATCAGGTTTCCATTTCCTCTGACTCCTCTTCTGACCAAGAATACTCTCTCCCTCCCTATGAGGATTCCGATGCTGAAGAATCTATCCCTTCAGCCTTCCCTCCTGAGGATTATTCTTTTGGGGAAACCCTGCATACCATGAGGGAGCACTTCCACTGGGAGAGCCAAGACTACTCGCAATGTAAGAAAAGGCTTAGAGATTTTCTTTTACTGCCTCAGCACAGGCCTCTTGCTATCCCTCCTGTTTTAGACATTGTAGATGATGTATTTTCAGAGTCCAGCCTGTCCCCTTACTCTTTACCCCCCGGCACCTGTTAAGCCAGACCGATTCTACAGGGTTCCAGATTCACATAAATTTATTTATAAAAACCCTGCTGCTGACCCAGAAACTATTTCTCAGGGTCCCAAAGGGGTCAAGGCTTCCACTGCAAAAAACCCTATCCCCTCTGATAGGAATTCAAGGGCACAGGACAGATGGGGGGAAAAAGGTTTACACTTCTGCTACCTTGGCTGTGAGGGCTTTAAATTGTCAATTTCATATGCTCAAATATCAGCAGTATTTATTGTCACTGCTTAAACAGAAAGAAAATGTTAAATTCTGAATGTGCAGAAAGCAAGGAAATGCAGGATTTATTGTATGCAACTGAACAAGTGGGAAAGCAGACTTTGCAATGTGGTTTAATTCTCTGGAGGCCTCTTGCAGGGCCGCTGTTACGGGTTCTGTCATGAGGCGACATGCTTTGTTAAAGGAACAAAATCTGCCTGATCATGTTAAAGCATAACTATTAGATGCTCCATTACAGCATGATACTTTGTTTGGTATTAAAGCAGAAGAGGTGTTGAAGAAAATGGAGGACAAAGCGAAAACTATGCAGAGACAGTTAAGGATTTCGTACAGGTGCAGCCACCCAGATTTAGCAGGAACTGGCCTACAAAGAATTGGTCCTTTCCGGTGTCAGACAGCCACAAAGAGGCAGATACAGACTCCCCAGAGGCAGATTCCAGCCCCAAGGCTCATACAGGCCTAAACAATGGGGTGCTTCTACCTCCAAAAGCGGAGAAGACAAATCACAGCCATACAGGAAACAGTCCCAATGACTTCCCTCTGCCAGAACCAAGCACTTATCTTTTGGCAGCCCCCTTAGGGGTAAAACTAGCACTTTTTTTTTACAAAATTGGCACAGGATCACCCAGGACAAATGGGTCTTGAACATAGTGTCTCATGGCTACAGATTCCACTTTCACACCCTGCCAAGGGCAAAAGGTATGCCAGACCTGCCACACAATCAATGGGCAGAGGCACAAAAGCAAGTTTCATCCCTCATGGACATTAGGGCCATTCGGCGATTACCGCAGCAAGAGCAGGGACAAGGATTTTACTCGTGACTTTTCTTGGTACCCAGAAAGGGCAAAGCCTGGAGACCAATTTCTAAACACATTTCTGGACGTTCCAAAATTCAGAATGTTGACTCTGCAGCAGCTACTGCCCATGCTGGGCAAGAAGGCTTGGCTTGTAACTTTGGACCTAAAAGAGGCACACCTGCATGTCCCAATCAGACAATCTTGCAGAAGATACCTCCGATTCATAGCTGGCTCAATGCACTTACCAATTCTCTGCACTGCCCTTTGCCTTATCTACTGCGCCCTGGGTCTTCACAAAATGCCTGGCACGAGTAATTGCATTTTGCAGACAGAGGAATTCAAATATATCCTTACTTGGATGACTGCCTTATTCAAGCAGAGAACAAGGACATTCTACTAAAGCATCTGGCTTTTGTAAAAAGATTACTAATTTGCCTAGGGTATACAGTAAACGAAAAATCAAAACTAGTACCCTCTCAAGAGATAATATTCTTGAGTGCGAGCTTAAATAAAACTGCCCAGATGGCTTATCTCACGTCAGACAAACAAAGGCAACTGAATTCTTACTTCAAAATGTTGGCAACAAAGACCCAGTTATCTGCAAGAAAAATTCTGCAATCTTTGGGCTTCATGGCATCCTGCATTCTGCTAATTCTATATGCCAGACTGCATATGAGGAAACTACAATGTTATCTAAAAAGTGTTTGGACTCCACATTGCCACAGCCTGGAAACATTAATTACCCTCATTCCCTGCCTGCAGCAGGAGTTTCGATGGTGGGCACAGGCCTGTCACCACAACAAGGGACAGCCATTCACTTTACCCACAGCCAGGCAGACACTAACAACGGATGCATCAGATTATGCCTGGGGGGCCCACATGGCAGGAAAATGCATTCAGGGCACATGGCCCGCAAGCCAGATGCATCTTCATATCAATCAAAAAGAGATGCTAGCTGTTCAGAATGCCCTGACAGCTTTCAAGGATCTACTTCATACAGGACAACTACTGATAAAGACAGACAATACTACAGTCATGTGGTACATAAGCAGGGAGGCACACATTTCCTACCCCCTCTGCAGACAAGCCATGACTTTGTGGGACACAGCTTTGACTTATCAAGTTCACCTGCAAGCACAATTCCTGCCAGGAAAACTAAATACTCTGGCAGACGAACTAAGCAGAAACCTCATGGATCCTCACGAGTGGAAACTGGATCCACAAGTCTTCAGCATGATAACAAGGAAATGGGGATGCCCAGACATAGATCTATTTGCCTCCCCTCACAACTGCCAACTACAGAGATTCTGCACAAGGACTTATCACAAGCAAGCATGGAAATTGGATGCCTTATCCTTCAGCTGGAAAAACCTAACAGTGTATGCCTTTCCTCCACTGCCTCTCCTCCCCAAGGTACGTCTAAAGGTCAGACAAGAGAAGCCAAAAATGATGCTGATTGCCCCAGACTGGCCACGCCAGCACTGGTACCCAGTCCTAAAGAACTGATCTCAAGGTCCAGCCTGGACATTGCCTCAAGTTTCTCACTTACTGACCCAACAAAACAATCAGATCCTGCACAACGAACTCAGGACCTTAAATCTGGCAGCATGGCGGATAATGTAGCCTTTCAGAACACCTCTCTCCCTCCAAAGCTGTGATGGATGTTATTTTGGAGGCCAGGAGGCCCAGTACCAGAAAATTTTATGCATAAAAATGGAATAGATTCTGTGCTTAGAACCAGGCACAAGGAATTGACACGTTTGTACCAAATATTCATCAGATTTTGCAATACTTAACTGAGATGCTGGACAAAGACCTATCCTTTTCATCAGTTAAGATTCATGCTTCTGCCATTTCAGCCCATTACAATACGGAACCACTTGTCTTTTCTCATCCTTTAATAAGGCAGTACCTCAGAGGGGCCAAAAACATAAGACCTCCAAGGAGAGCACCAGAACATGCATGGAACCTCAATTATGTCATGGAAAAACTCACACTGCCTCCTTTTGAGCCAGTCTCAGCAGCTGATATAAAATGTTTATCCTGGAAAACAGCTCTGCTCCTAGCAATAACCTCTGAAAGACGAGTCTCGGAGTTACAGGCACTCATGGCTGTGGAACATTTTATCATTTTCCATCCAGACAGGGTTTCTTTGAGGACGAACCCGACATTTATGCCGAAGGTGGTGTCCAGTGTGGCCCTTAACCAAACCATTCATTTGCCTACCTTTTATCCAAACCCACAGAATAAGGGTGAGAGACTTCTGCATTCTTTGGACATACACAGACAGCTACACTTCTACTTGGACAGAACTAAAGCTTTCAGAAAGACTGAGCAACTTTTAGTGGCATATGCTGCAGGATCACAAGGAAAAAGAGTCTCAAAACCGACTATTTCAAAATGGATAGGCCATTGCATTCATTTCTGCTACTCACAGCATGGCAAGGAAGTGTCTAAGGGCATTAGGCCACATTCAACCAGAGCAGTAGCCACTTCAGCAGCCTTCCTCAGAGGAGTACCAACCAAAGACATCTTAGAGGCTGCATCTTGGAGTTCAGTGCACACTTTTACAAAGCACTACCACTTACCTCTCGACTCTTAAATCCAGAGCAGGCTTTGCCACTGCAGTTCTGCAGGGCCTCATAGCCTCTCCTAATCCTATTTAGCCCAGCTGCCCATCCTCAGCTTTGGGATTCAACCCAAGAGTAATGACTGCAACAGTGAAACACGATGAACATAGTACAGTTGTGTACCTACCATAAATGTAGATGTTCAAGTGTATTCACTGTTGCAGTCCAGGTTACCTTCCCACCACCCCCTTTCTTATGCTGAGTCTTATCTGTACTTCTCCATTCTATACAACCTATGTGGTGTATTTGCTTGTAGATGAAGGAAATGTTTGTTTTAGTGCATGCATGTTTGTTGGCATAATTTATTTAGCCTACCCTTTTGGGGGCACCTGACATCTGGGGCAAGAAAAACTGAAGAAAATGGCATCGGCTGCATCTTTTATACCCCTGGCGCACTGACGTCAGGGAAGAGGCGACAGCAACCGACGCCGAACGAAGACTTTGGAATTCAGGCTGACTGCGGGTAGCCTGCCAGCAGGATAACCCAAGAGTAATGACTGCAACAGTGAATACATTCTAACATCTACATTTATGGTAGGTACACAACTGTGCTTTTGGTATTAAGGCAGAAGAGGTTTTAAAGAAAATGGAAGACAAAGCTAAGTCAATGCAAACTGTTAAAGATTTCTTACAAGTGCAGCCACCTAGATTCAGTAGACACTGGCCTACAAAAAATTGGTCCTTTCCTGTATCAGACAGAGCTCAAAGGGGCAAATCCAGACGCCCTAAGAGTTCCAGGTACTGGGCTCAAGACTCATACAGGTCAAAGCAATGGGGCGCATCCACCTCCAAATCTGGAGGAGATAAAGCGCAAACCTACAGAAAGCAATCCCAATGGCTTCCCTCTGCCTACACCAAGCACTTATTTTTCCCAATGGCTTCCTCTGCCTACACCAAGCACTTATTTTTTGGCTGCACCTATAGGGGGAAAATTGACACTGTTTGCTCAAAATTGGCAGTTAATAACCCAGGACAAGTGGATACTGAACATCGTATCACAGGGATACAGATTCCATTTCCACACTCTGCCAATGACAAATGGTTGGCCAGACCTGCCAAAAAATCAATGGGCAGAGGCACAGAAACAGGTTACGTCTCTCATGGATATGGGGGCAATTCAGCCAGTAGAAGAACAGGAAAAAGGACAAGGTTTTTACTCAAGACCGTTCTTGGTACCCAGAAAGGACAAGGCCTGGCGGCCAATACTGGATTTATCGATTTTGAACACATACCTGGACATTCCAAAATTCAAAATGCTCACTTTGCAACAGCTACTGCCCATGCTGGGCAAGAATGCTTGGCTGGTGACTTTAGACTTAAGAGGCATATCTGCATGTCCCAATAAGAAAGTAGTGCAGAAGATACCTCCGATTCAAGGCTGGCTTAATGCATTACCAATTGTCAGCACTGCCTTTTGGCTTATCTACTGCACCCAG
This sequence comes from Protopterus annectens, assembly GCF_019279795.1. Taxonomy (NCBI): domain Eukaryota; kingdom Metazoa; phylum Chordata; order Ceratodontiformes; family Protopteridae; genus Protopterus; species Protopterus annectens. Next base: position 496,989,403 of record NC_056729.1, on the reverse strand, counting down.
GGTCTTTACAAAGTGCCTGGCACCAGTAATTGCATTTTGCAGACAAAGAAGTATTCAAATACATCCTTACTAGGACGACTGTCTCATTCAAGCAGAGAACAAGGACACACTTCTACGACACCTGGCATTTGTGAAAAGGCTTCTAGCATGCCTAGGGTACACAGTAAACGAAAATAAATCACAACTGGCACCCTCTCAAAAGATAACATTCCTGGGTGCAAGCTTGCATACAACTGCCCAGATGGCTTACCTAATGCCAGACAAAGGCAACTGACTACTTACTTCAAACTGATGGCAACAAAAACCTAGTCTTTTGCAAGACAAATTCTGCAGGCTCTGGGCTTCATGGCATCCTGCATCCTACTAATTCCATATGCAAGACTGCATATGAGGAAACTTCACTGGTACCTAAAAAGTTTGTGGAGTCAACATTCACACAGTCTGGAAACAATGATTCCTCTCATCCCCTGCTTGCAACAGGAGTTTCTATGGCAGGCAAAGGCCTGTCACCAGAACACGGGAAGGCCCTTCACTCTACCCCCTGCCAGCCAAACCTTAACAACAGACGCATCAGATTATGCATGGGGGGGGCCCACATGGCAGGAAGATGCATTCAGGACATATGGGTACCAAATCAAATGCATCTATATATCAACCAGAAAGAGATGCTAGCTGTTCAAAATGCCCTAACAGCCTTCAAGGACTTGCTTCATCCAGGACAACTACTGATAAATACTGACAGCACCACAGTCATGTGGTATATAAACAAGCAAGGGGGCAAACACTCATACCCCCTTTGCAGATTAGCCATGGCACTGTGGGACACAGCTTTGACCTACCAAATAAATCTTCAAGCTCAGTTCCTGCCAGGAAAACAGAACACTCTGGCAGACGATTTAAGCAGAAACCTTATGGATCCTCACGAGTGGAAACTAAATCCACAAGTATTCAGCATGATAACAGAGAAATGGGGGAGCCCAGACATAGATTTATTTGCCTCTCCTCAAAATTATCAATTGAAATGATTCTGCACAAGGACTTATCACAGACAAGCATGGAAAGTGGATGCCCTATCCTTCAGTTGGAAAAACCTGTCAGTTTACGCCTTTCCTCCTCTGCCTCTTCTACCCAAGGTCCTCCTAAAAGTCAGACAAGATAAGCCAAGGATGATATTAATTGCCCTGGACTGGCCCTGCCAATACTGGTACCCAATCCTAAGGAAATTGTCTCAATACCCAGCTTGGACCTTGCCTCAAAGACCACAGCTACTGTCCCAGCAAAACAGTCAGATCCTGCACAATCAACTACAGACTCTGAACCTGACAACATGGCTAATAATGTAATCATACGAACGACACCTCTCAATTAAGCTGTGATGGATGCCGTTTTGGAAGCCAGAAGGCCTAGTTCTAGAAAATCTTATGCTGACAAATGGAAGAGATTCTGTGCTTGGAATCAAGCGCAAGAAACTGATACAGCAGAACCACATATTCAGGTATTACAATACTTAACTGAGATGCTTGATAAAGGCCTATCTTTCTCATCAATCAAAATCCATGCCTCTGCCATTTCAGCTCATTACAATACAGAGCCACCAATCTTTTCTCATCCTTTATTAAAGCAGTATCTTAGAGGAGCCAAAAACCTAAGGCCTCCTAGATCATCACCATTACCTACATGGGACCTCAATTATGTGTTGGAAAAGCTCACCCTGCCTCCATTTTCACCAGCCGCTACCGCTGATATAAAGTTTTTATCCTGGAAGACAGCGCTGCTACCAGCAATTACTTCAACAAGGAGAGTTTCAGAGCTACAGGCCCTCATGGCTGTAGAGCCTTTTATCATATTCTACCCAGACAGGGTGTGTCTGAGGACAAATCCTACTTTTATACCTAAGGTGGTTTCCTGTGTGGCTCTTAACCAAACAATTCATCTGCCAACTTTTTATCCAAATCCGTAGAACAAAGGGGAGAGAATTCTGCATTCCTTGGACGTACACAGACCGCTAAGATTCTACTTGAGCAGGACAAAAGCTGTAAGAAAAACTGAGCAATTACTAGTGTCATATGCTGCAGGATCAGAAGGAAAAAGGCTGTCTCAAAGCAGACAATCTCAAAGTGGATAAGCCACTGCATCAGTTTCTGCTGCGTACACCATGGTAAACTTGTGCCCAAGGGCATTAGGTCACATTCCACCAGAGCTGCAGCTACTTCTGCAGCATTTCTCAGAGGAGTAACAACCAAAGACATTCTAGAGGCTGCTACTTGGAGTTCTGTTCACACTTTTACAAAGCATTACCATTTGCCTCTCTACTCTTAAGTCCAGGGCCGGCTTTGCCACTGCAGTTCTGCAGGGCCTTATAGCCGCACCTAATGCTGTTTAGCTCCAGACTCCCAACCATAGCTTTGGGATTCTACCCAAATGTAATGACTGCAACAGTGAAACACGAAGAACATAGTACAGTTGTGTACACTTACCATAAATGTAGATGTTAGAGTGTATTCACTGTTGCAGTCCAGGTTACTCTCCCGCCACCCCCTTCTCATTCTACAGTTTCTTTCCTTCTCTATCTTCTCCAACCTTTGTGGTGTATTTGCTTGTAGATGAAGGTAAAGTTTATATTGATGCATGTATATAGATATGTATATAATATTGCTACCTTTTTGGGGGCACCTGACAATCGGGGGCAAGAAAAAAATGGCGTTGGCTGCATGTTTTATACACTTGACGACCTGACGTCATGGAAGAGAAGACAGCAACCGACGCAGGACCCAAGAATTTGGAATTCAGGCCGACTGAGGGCAACCTGCCAGCAGATTACCCAAATGTAATGACTACAACAGTGAATACTCTCGAACATCTACACTTATGGTAAGTGTACACAACTGTACTTTCTGCTTCAGGGTCAGTATTTGCTATTTTGATTTGTCTTTTTCCCCTGCTCTTGGTGCTTCCTAATTTATTCTTATTGAGTCCTTGCTGTGTAGATGCTGTAACGTTTGGTAAGGGTCACTGAAGATGAGACCTCTTAGCCATAAATATTTTTAATGTTTATTCTTGTGATTTTCTTTTTCTTGAGATCCAAAGTGTTTGTGGCTTTTTGTAAATGTTGACAGTATACTACTTATGTTTTACTTTTTTCTTTGTGAGAAAACCCATCCCATTGCTTCTTTTTTAATGTGTTTGGGAAGATGTGTGTACTTGCATTAAACTCGAGTTTTATGTTGTCTGCTCCTTTGATTGATTTTGGCAGGCACAGTTGTGTTTTAAGCTGAATATTGTTTCCTCTGGGACTGTCACAGGTCACAAGTTTTTTTCAGGCTTTGGTGTCAGTTTTGGCCATATATTTGTCTGGCTGTAAGACATTACTTCAGCTGCCCACTTTGTATGCTTTCTCACTGTCAACCTCTGTGTTTGTCAACCTTGGTTCCAAGACAGAAATGCATCCTGTAGGTTGCAGCAGGTAATTCTGCTTAGTATCCACTTCCATTTCTTCTTCTGTGTAGGTTTCATGTTGAATGTTGCTCTTAACATGAAGCATCATTTAGTGAAGTCAGGTTTGACCTTTAGTTTTGGGTCGAACTTGAATTATTTTGAGGTTCATCCTTGAACCCCTTGTTTACTTTGACCTTGGGTTTAATTTGAACATCTGGTAGGGGTCAACATTTTTCAGTGTTGATGTCCAAGTCAACTTTGACACTATTCTTGGGTCAGTAAGCTAGATTGCAGTGGTTGACCTTGGACTTTGTTTTGACCTTGACCCTTCTATCGTGATAAGTCTCTGAGGTTTTTTTTGTTATCTACAACATGCACATTTTCAGGTCAGTCAGCCATGTTTGCACTAAAGCTATCTTGTGGCCAAGCTTTAGCTTTTGGGCTCTCCTCAATGCTGATGATTTGACTCGAGACAAAACTTAAATATCTTGACCTTGAGTGTTTCAGTTTTTGAGATTTCCGTGTTCTGGATTGATTGTCTTGACCCTGGTGTATTTTTCAGTGTGTTTTCCTTTGATCTTCGTGTTTCACTGTTGCAGTCATTATATTTGGGTTATCTGCTTGCAGATGCAGTTATCTGTTGGGTCCTGCGTCAGTTGCTGTCCCTCTTCCATGACGTCAGGGGTATAAAACATGCAGCCGACGCCATTACATCAGTCTTTCTTGCCCTGCGGTGCCCGAAGCAGAAGCAGTTCGCAAGTGCTGATCGGCCGACTCCTGAAATTTTTCGTTTTCGAGTTTCAGAGTGGAAGTTTTCAATTAAAGCTAAGTACCCCGTTGGGGAAACTTTTTCTTGCTCCTTACCGATGGCAGTAAAAGTTAATAATTGCATTACTTGTGGAAAGCAAATACCTCATAAAGATTTTCATTCGTACTGTATTGCTTGCCTAGGCCTTGACCACGATGTACCTTGCTGTCTGTTTTGTGCTTTATTTAATTAGTGCACTGTCAATCGTCTGTATATTTTCACCTCTAAATATTACGGTTCTCTGTTTAATTATCCAGAAATGTCATCGGTTAGCCATCCGACTACCGGGATTCCGAAAAAACGCAAATATAAAGACAGAGACAGGTCGCAGAGGTCCAAAACTGCCGACGACGCTTCTCCTAAGCTGGTCACCAGTACTCAGTGAGGTGCTTTCGCAGCCCCTGATACCCGCTACTTCTGATTCGCAGGCCACTATTGAGACCCATTCGGAGTCAGGTATGCTGCGAGATGCTTCAACTATGGAACCCGCGGATGTCTCTACCTTGGATGGGTTTGGAGCCACTGTGCAGGTACTGGCTTCTGAGGGTGTATTCAGGCCTATGGACTTGCATATTAAACCAATGCCTCCTTCTCTTAGGCCTAAATCTCGAACCATGCCTAAAAAAACCGATGCTCAGGCCTCTATGCCTAAAAAACAAATAAGAATGGCTGAAGATGTAATAACTCTAATCAGGGGTAGCCAACCCCCCCCCCTTTCTAAGAGGTCTAGGACCGAAGTGGTTTATGAATCTTCTGACCAGGATTCTGTTTTTTCTGATTCTTATGATGAGCTGGATTTACCCGTATCTACTTATGAGGATTCTGATGCAGAGGACTCCATTCCCTCTGCTTCCCCTCCAGAGGATTTTTGTTTTGGAGAAACCTTGCATACTCTAAGGGAGCATTTCCACTGGGAAAGCCAGGATTTTCAGATTCAGAAAAGAGGCTTAGGGATTTCTTACTCCTACCTCAGCATAAGCCTTTAGCTATTCCTCCTGTACTAGACATTGTTGATGCTTTTTCGCAATCTAGTTTGGCTCTTGATTCTTTGCCTCCTGTTCCCAAAAAAACAGACAGATACTACAGGGTCCCTGAGTCACACAAGTTCCTTTTTAAAAATCCTATTGCGGATCCAAAGACTATTTCACAGGGGCCCAAGAGTATTAAGGCTTCTACTGCTAAAAATCCTACCCCTTCTGATACACTCCAGGGCGCTGGATAGATGGGGTAAGAAGGTTTACACTTCTGCAGCCTTGGCCATTAGGGCTTTAAACTGTCAGTTTCATATGTTAAAGTATCAGCAATGTGTTATTGGATTGTTTAAACAGAAAATGATGTTGATTCCTGACTGTGTGGAAAATAAAGAATTACAGTATTTAATGCATTCTGCTGAAACCCGCGGTGGTGGTGCTGTGGTAGCGTTGTCGCCTCACAGTAAGACGCTGTCCGGTTCGATTCTCAGCTAGAGCATCTTCTGTGTGGAGATGTGCATGAATGGGCGTACCTTCGTTGAAGGTTGTGCGTCTGGCCTGACAAGCCGGTACGCAAAAAATCAACTGCCAATCATTAGCGGACCGGAGTTCTGCTGTGGCGACCCCTAATTGTGAAAAGCCGAAAGACACAAACAAACAATGCATTCTGCTGAACAAGTTGGAAAACATACTTTGCAGTGTGGTTTTGATTCTTTAGAGGCCTCTTGCAGGGCCTCTGTTACTGGGTCTGTGCTCAGAAGGCATGCTTGGCTTAAGGAGCAATCTTTGCCTGATCATGGTAAAGCTAAATTGTTGGATGCTCCCTTAAATCAGGACCGCCTGTTTGGCAACAAGGCTGAGGAAGTTCTTAAAAAGATGGAAGATGAAGCTAAATCTATGCAAACTGTTAAAGCTTTCTTACAAGTTCAGCCTCCTTGATTTAGTAGGCACTGGCCCTCTAAGAATTAGTCTTTTCTAGCCCCTTCCAGGTCTTCTCAAGCCAAACCCAAACCCAGACACAGCAAAAACCCCAGGTTTCAGTCCCAGGGGGGACACAGGACTAAGCAGTGGGGGGCCTCCACTTCCAAATCTGGGAGTAATAAGACTCCTCCTATGGTAAACTGTCTCAATGACTTCCTTTTAAAATTTCTAAGCACTTATCATCTGACTACCCCTTTGGGGGGAAAGATTGCTCTTCATGCAAAGAACTGGGAACTCATTACCCAGGACAAATGGGTTTTAAATATAGTGTCCCAGGGATACAGATTTCACTTCCACATGTTGCCGTCTCCAAGCGGGTGGTCGGACCTACCCCAAATCAGTGGGCAGAGGCCCAAAAAAAGTTCTTTCTCTCTTAAGCATGGGGGCTATTCAACTGGTACCAGAAGGGGAAAAGGGACAAGGTTTCTACTCGAGACTTTTCCTGGTACCCAGAAAAGACAATTCATGGCGTCCTATCCTGGACCTTTCTACTCTAAACACCTTTTTGGATATTCCAAAATTCAAGATGCTGACTCGTCACCAATTACTTCCTATGCTAGGCAAAGATGCCTTGGTTGGCAACACTGGATTTAAAAGAAACATACCTGCACATCTCAATCAGGAAATCTTGCAGAAGATACTTGCGCTTCAAAGCAGGCTACACGCACTATCAGTTCTCTGCACTGCCCTTTGGCTTATCTACTGCGCCCATGGTATTCACAAAGTGCCTAGCTCCAGTTATTGCATTTTGCAGGCAAAGAAAATTCAAATATACCCATACCTGGACGATTGTCTAATTCAGGCAGAAAGCCAGGACATACTTTTGAATCATCTGGCCTTTGTACAAAGGGTTCTAACTTGTCTGGGGTACACCATAAACGAAAAGAAATCACACCTGGTACCCTGTCAACAAATTATATTCCTGGGAGCAAGCTTGAATACAACTTCCCAGATGGCCTACCTCACGGCCGAGAAACAAATTAATTTGGCAACCTACTTCAAACAAGTGGCCACAAAAACCCTGCTATCTGCAAGACAAACCCTACAAGCCTTGGGGTTTATGGCCTCCTGCATTCTACTAATTCCATATGCAAGACTGCATATGAGGAAACTACAATGGTATCTAAAAAGCCTATGGTGTCCACATTCTCAGGATCTAGAAGAATGATTCCTATCATACCTTGCCTACACCTGGGAAGTGGCCTGCCACCAAAACAAGGGACTACCTTTCACACCACCCCCTGCCACGCAATCCCTAACAGAATCATCAGACTATGCATGGGGGGGCTCACCTCGCAGGGATGTGCATTCAGGGCAAATGGAACCCAAGTCAAATGCACCTGCATATCACTCAAAAAGAAATGTTAGCTGTACAGAATACTTTGACAGCCTTCAAGGACCACATTCTTCCTGGACAGCTAATGGTAAAGATGGACAACACCACTGTTATGTGGTACATAAACAAGGAGGGGAGTACACATTCTTACCCCCTCTGCAGACTAGCCATGGCATTGTGGAACACAGCCGTGATTCACCAAGTGCACCTACAAGCTGAATTCCTGCCTGGAAAGTTAAATACACTGGCAGATGGACTAAGCAGAAACCTCATGGACCCACACGAGTGGAAACTGGAACCAAGGATTTTCAACATGTTGACAGCAAATGGGGGAGCCCAGATATAGACCTGTTTGCCTCTCCCAGAACTACCAGTTGGACAACTTTTGCACAAGAACTCCCCACAAACAAGCCTGGAAAGTGGATGCTCTGTCCTTCAACTGGAAACTCCTATCGGTCTATGCCTTCCCCTCTCTGCCTCTGCTCTCCAAAGTACTACTAAAAATCAAACAGGACAAACCAAGGATGATTTTGATTGCTCCAGACTGGCCACACCAACACTGGTACCCCCTCCTGCGCAGTGTGTCACGGTTATCCCCATGGCACCTGCCTCACTTCTTCCCTGTTGTCTCAGCAGGAGAACCAGATTCTGCACCCTCAGCTTCTAAAACTGAACCTTGCAGCCTGGCCAATTACATAATCGCTCCTTTACCATCCCTCAGTAAACATGTGATGGATATCATTTTAAAGGCAAGGAGGCCTAGCACTAGAAAATCCTATGCTAAAAAATGGAAAAGATTCTGTGCCTGGAACCAATGTCAAGGGATGAGCACAGCAGCGCCCAATTTACCTCAGATTTTACAATACTTAACTGAGATGCTTCACAAGGGCCTGTCTTTTTCCTCCATTAAAATCCATGCCTCAGCCATTTCAGCTCATTATAACATAGAACCCCCCCTTTCTTGCATCCACTACTCGAGCAGTTCCTCAGAGGGGCCAAAATTTTGAGACCACCCAGGAGAGCTCCAACCCCAGCCTGGGACCTTAACTTTGTTTTGGAGAAACTCGCTGTACGTCCTTTTGAGCTAGCTGCTACTGCAGACTTAAAATTTCTTTCTTGGAAAACAGCTTTTTTTTTTTTTTTTTTTTTTTTAGCTATCACTTCAGCTAGAACGGTTTCTGAATTACAGGCCCTTATGGTAGTGAAGCCTTTCATCATCTTTCATGCGGACAGGGTGTCCCTCAGAACCAATCCATCCTTCATGCCCAAGGTGGTATCCAGTGTGGCTCTTAATCGGTCCATTCATTTGCCAACCTTCTTTCCCAATCCACAGAACAAAGGGGAACAGATACTGCATTTCTTAGATGTGCACAGACAACTCGGATTCTACTTGGACAGGATTAAATCTCAAAGGAAATATGAACAACTGCTGGTAGCATTTGCTGCAGGGGCAGAGGGGAAGGCTATTTCAAAGCAAACCATTTCTAAATGGATAGGCCATTGCATTCATTTCTGCTATAAGCACCATGAAAAACCTATCCCCCAGGGGATCAGACCTCACTCCACCAGGGCTTGCATCTACCTCTACAGCCTTTCTCAGAGGTGTCCCTACCAGGGACATCCTAGAAGCTGCTACCTGGAGTTCTGTACATACTTTCACCAAGTATTACCATTTACCAGTCTTCTTTAAATCCAGATCTGGCTTTGCCACTGCAGTCTTGCAGGGTCTTACAGCTGGTCCTAATGCTATCTAAATTCCTCCTCCCAACCACAGCTTTGGGAATCTACCCAAATGTAATGACTGCAACAGTGAAACACAAAGAACATAGTACAGCTGTGTACACTTACCATAAATGTAGATGTTCGAGTGTATTCACTGTTGCAGTCCTGGTTACCCTCCCTCCAGCCCCCCTAAATTCCTTTGGCTATACCTCTGCTTTCCTTTACTATGTTTAAAAGCCTTTTTGGTGTATTTGCTTTTTTGTTGGATGTATATCATTGTACTTTTATATTTAATTGCTCCCCATTAGGGGGGCACCTGACATCTGGGGCAAGAAAAACTGATGTAATGGCGTCGGCTGCATGTTTTATACCCCTCACAACCTGACGTCAAGGAAGAAAGGACAGCAACCAACGCAGGACCCAAGACTTTGTTAATCAGGCCAACTGATGGCTACCTGCAAGCAGATAACCCAAATGTAATGACTGTAACAGTGAATACACTCTAACATCTACATTTATGTTAAGTGTACACAACTGTACTTCTACCAGCATTTCCAGGCAATATTCACAGACTTGTTTCTGCTTATGCCCTGACTAAGCTGTCCTGCCTAAAGGTTGTGCTAAGAGTATTATTTATGAAGGCTTCCCATTAAATTCCTTCTTTAGTGTAGTAACCCTTGGTATCAGAAAAACAGGGGTGGGAAGTGGGATTGCATAACCCATATGTTTTTTAACATTGTGATGGTCAGAATCTACACTCATAACATGGAGGTATTGTCCCAGCTTCTGAGGGATTTCCTACTGTATTTTCTGATCTCTCTGTCCATAGGCAGAATGGAGTAATTTCTCTGCATGCTATTTCAGGAGATTGTGTCCTGTTAAAGATGGCTTATTCTGCCTAGCTGTGTGTGTATAGAGTTAAGGTATGGTACCAGTTCAGGGTTGACTTGCCTACTATTAAAGTTGAGTCATCAGGTGGATTCAGATAATACTGTAACTTATGTTAGCCTTAAACTGATACTGTTTCTGTGATGTGTCAGTATCAGAATTCCGATCCTACCTTCTGATACTAAGTTGAGAAGTTTTGTGAATGTGGCATCAGCTTATGTTGCACCATACATCATCATGCTGTTAAGGCTGCTGGTGGATTCCAGTTAGGCATCAACTTATACTGAATTTCAGCCGAAGCTGTTTACAGACGTATTCTCTTATAGTGGGCTTCGGTCATGACTCTTTCGTATAGTTTCAGAGGATGTTTTACTTGGTGCTGGTTTCACATGACTACATATATTCTACCCTTCCTCCTGTGCTGTAGGGAGGAGCAAATTAGTTATGTGGTTGTTTTTGCTTGGTATGACTCTTCATGTACATGTATTAAAACAATATAGAGGACTTTGCTGTTGTAAATGTACCCTTGATCCACTTATGTTAATGTGACTCTGCCCTCTTCTTGTGCTTTGAAGAGGATGGAACTTAGTTCATTTTACAATATTCTTCCTGATATAAACTGTACTTTTACAGTCCAAGGTTCTGTTTCAGGATTCAAAGTTGCGACCAGAACTTCTGTTCACATACTTCAGGTGGCTGCAAGGTATTGGTTAATTGCTTTTAATCAGACAATTATTTCATGGTGCCTTCACCATGTTCACCAGTAACTTGGCCAGTAAGTTAGTAGTTAAGAATCTGTTTTGGATTACAGCTTCTTTAGACCCCATATCCTATTTATTGGTACAGAGATGTTTCCTTTTTTCATTCCTTGCAGCATTCAGGAAGAGCAGTACTTCCCATAGTGACACCCATTATGGGAGAAAGAGGATTACTACTTGTGGATTACTACTTGTAGTAATAGCCATCAGGGAATTACCTTTGTGCTTTGTACACTCATGAAATAACAATAATAGCAGCTTGTATGGATTTTTGCCTGGTGCCACCATTCCCAAGTTAATTACTGTATCGGTAAAACACCCCTAAAAGTCAATCCAGTAGCAGGGAATCTGGGAACATATGTAGACTACAATCTGGCTTTTGACCAACAAGTAGCCAAGATAGTAAGAAAATTGTTCTATGACTCATAACTTATAGGTAAGGGTATGACATCCAGGTCCAAGGAAGTTGTAGTACCACTCTACTCGGCCCTTATTAGACCTGCCATTGAGAACCGTGCCCCTTTGGCATATACCTAACCAGACACTTGCAACAGTTGGAATGCCCACAAAGGTTTCTCACCAGGAGAGTTCAGGGCATGAATACCCTGTCCTGCAGTGATCTACTAAATACTCTCTCTGTATTCAGTAGCCTACAGGCTGCTGAGAAGGGATCTTTGCCTGGCTACATGGCTTCCTCAGACTGAGCCCTGATGGATCTATTGCACATGTGCAAGACAAACAGCACCAGAAACACTAAATCCAGGGATCAGACCTTTGTTTGTGACGTAAATGGAACATGCTGAAGAGAGACAGATACATGTCCCAAAGGATTTCTGCTTTATGAAATAGGCTACCCATCCATGTAAAACAGAGTTTATCCTTCACCCTGTTCAAACAAAACCTTGACAATTCAATGGGAAATAGTAGATGTACTGCTGGTTTGACCCCATGTCCCTTATGAACAGAAGTCATCAATAAAAAAAAAAGTGTGTTATCGCAACTGTTGCCCCCCCAAATCCCTTGCTTATCTGCTATTAACATGCCCCCCCATATTAGACGCCAGTGATACTTGGGACTCAAATGGTTTGGGATGCAAGGCTATGTTTGTAAGGGCCCTAATGGTCATTAGCCTAGTAAGTCTATTCCACGTTTGGTGCAATTGGCCTTAACCTTTATCACCTTTTTCCATTCCCCTTGGTATGAGTCACTAAAAAACATCCTCCTTAATCTCTTCTTTATATTAGAATAAAGTTCTCAAGGAGTCCACAGTGTTCAGCAGTACTCATTTGCTTGCATAGATATGTTTGCCTACCTTACCGTTAATTCTTTTTATCTACAGGAACAAGTTAAGCTGAGAGCTGATACAGCTGTGGCTTCCTGTGTTGTGTTTGCACTATAGAAGGCTTCAGATGTAATCTCCTGCCTCTTTCAAACATCGTTAACAGCTTCTTAGGTAACTGCTTATTTTGTGGACTAATGAGATTTTATACTTCTGTAGTAATGTATTCTATAGGAACTAAACTTTTTCCTTATCTGATACACTGTTAGAATTGTGCTATTATCCCACTTTAATTAGGGTGTCCAGCATATGGAAGCTAGAAGAAGGGTATGCACATATTCCTTATGGTTTTCAGTTCTCCCTCCTTGGAGAACATACTTTACTTCCTCAACAGAGTGTATGAAGGCCAGGATGTTATATATATACTGCAATGTTCATTTCATGTAAACATTCCACTCTTGGCAGCCATTTCCTAACTCTTTCACTTGTTCAGGTATACTTTCTAAATATATTCTTTTATAAACATATTTAGGCATGCTTCCTATATGTCGTACATTATCCTCCAAATTAATTTCCATTCTTAGAGGAACAATTTCACCCCTTTCCCCTGGTTTTGTAGGGTGCATTTCTTTGTGCACTGTCACAGCCTATTCTATAGATTTGTAAACGGTGTGGATGACAGCTGCTCTGTGAATGCTCCCTTAGAAATGGCCCTTCTACTTGCACAAGACTTCAGTTTCACACAATTGCAGTGGCTTTGTAATATCTGGTGTGCATGGTACTTTTTGACTATGCAGACAGTACCCTATTCTTCCTGTCTTGGCATAAGACTTTCATCTACTTGTTTTCAGTTATTTGTTTCTCTTTATGGATAATATGGAAAATGTAGCAGAATTGATCTGCGTCAAGAATTAAGCTGCTGCTATTGCCTTTACTTATGAGATACATTAGCTTTGGTTATTTTGCATCTTAGGGTATGCAGGAAATCATTTCTGACACCTCTTTTGCCTTTGGTAGCATAGGTTTCTTGTCTGTATGTATGTAGCTTTAATCCAGTTTCTTTTGAGTACTTTTCTACCATTTTGACATACTAAATGCTCCAAGTTCTCTGCCAGCATGGGATTACAAGTTCTGCCTTATTCTTTGTGTTGGAAACTGAAGAACATTCAAGTATTTTAACTCTTCTGGAGTACATCCTACTCTTTCATTTCCTTTTGTCAGTCTTGGGCTTGTCCAGATTTGTTATTCCAACTTGTCTGTTTATGGACTTTTCTTTTCCTAGTTTATCCTGTTCTGTTAGACATCTTATTGCTTCTTTTTCGTGGTAGGTCATTTCCATGGTAATCCTTTGATCCTGTCTAGTTTTATTGATTTGATGTTTTATGCCCCTCATTTGAGTGTGTCCAGTTGAGTACACGGTTCTTTACATAGTCATGGGCATGAGTCTATGCTCCTCGCTTCCCAGACACAAATTTTTCTGTTAAAATGGTAGACACTAGTGGTGGAACAAGATATTTTTTTTTGTACAGAATATCCATTTATTGGTCACAGACACAGGTATGAGGGTGGGCACCTCACTTGCTGCTACTATAGCCATTAGTGTTGGGCCTTGACTATGTTCCTGTATGCTTTTCCACCCTTTTCACTAATATCCAGTCATTGTGAAGAGTCATAAAGATTCTCCAAAGGTCATTGTGGTGTCTTCCTTTTGGCTCAGGCAGCGGTGGTTATAAATGGACAGGGGCAGTTATCACAAGATTCCTCACAGACTGGAACTACTTACGCAGGACAAGGGGTGCTTGATGCACCTCAACCCAATACAACTGCAACTAATTACCTGAATGATGGAACCTTTATACCTTTTAAGCACCTATTTTCATAGAACATGCAACAGATATTGAAGGAGGCAGGAAAACCTGCTACTAGAAAATCATATATTAGTAAATGGAAAAGATTTTTTAGTTGGTTCCATTACAAGTACCAGCACACTTCCAGGAAGTGTGTGTTTATGATTCTGCATTTATTTGTGTGAGTTACTATCATCTGGCCTGTCTTACTCCTCCATCAAGGTCCATCTGTTCAGTGTGAAGAGTTGTTTCTTTTTAAACACCTTTATTACATTGTCACTTAAGACATAGGCAAACATAGATTAACAGAAAAGAAAACAAACCATTTTAACATTTTTCCATTTAAATGCAATATACGTGACGTATATTTATTTGCTACTGTCATTGGTCCAACATTACAAAAAAAATTCTGAATTCCTGCATTCCCTTAAACTTCACTCCTCCTCCTCCCCCCAAGCATTATGCATTTATTATTCCGACAATTTCCATGTACGTCTATGTAATTTATTTTTTTCTTTTCTAAAGATCCCCTTCCAGTTCGTTTATAATATTCAATACCTCAAATGCAGTTGATGTAGACTTTGATTTCCATTTTCTAGTTATTGCTTTTTTGGCAGCCAACAGAATTAAACTTAATAAGGCCTTACTGTGTCCAGGCAATTCGGATCCTGTATCCCAGCTCAAAAGAATCCTTTCCTTAACTTACAGCCCTTTGCTTATCCAGTGTTTCTGATAAGAGTGTGCTAGGAAATTTTAAAAATCTGCCAACTCATTACACTCTTAAAACACATGTTCCCAGTTATGTCTTTCTTCATCGTTTGCATTTCTTTGAAGTTTGCTTTTGGTGTAAAAATACCTCTGCAAGCACTTCCAATCAAAGCTCCTCAACCTTCTGGACTTGGTTGCATACTTTATAGCCTTATGTAAATTTGTTTTTCCAGTCTCTCTTCCCAGACTTTTCTAACCACCTCTGTTTCTTATAGTTATTATGCAGTATTTTATATGCCCTACTAGTTATTTCTTTTTGACAACTGCATCTATTCTAGATTCATCTAAAACTCTACCAGAGCAGGTCTTTCACTTTAAAATTCCCCTTTCTCTTTGCCTGTACTTTGAGATCAAGCCTTGGTAGGGAAGGCAGTCTCTAGCCTGTAATCCAAATGCCTTCTTGGCCTTATACCATTATATTATCATCTTTTCTGCTTGAATTATTTGCTCCCAGTGTCTTGGTTCCTTTGCCAGGTTTCTGCAGTAAATTCCAACCCCCTCTTGCCTATTTTCTGTACCCCTACTTGCAGTCATTCCTTTTGGCAAAATCTCCTTTCTTCATTCTTGTATTGGCTTATTTCTTAGAATACTTTCTGCTACTTTATGAATATATTATTCTGTTTGGTGGTGGTTCTCCATAAGGATCTGCATCCAAAATCCCACTCACTGTCTCGGTCTCTCTTGAATGTCGCCCTTGCTCCATTATCATCTCTTTCCACTTTGAATTATAACTTTCTGCTTGTGTTGTGTATATGAGCCCTAATTGTGTAAAATATCCCTTCAGATCAGGTAAACCTAAACCACCTTGTCCTGTTGGAAGGATCAACTTATTTCACTTAACTCTTGCCCAGTTTCCCTCCCAGATAAATTTCTCAATTATTTATTAATTATTGGCCACAGCTTCTACTCTGGTTGATAAAAGTATGCCTGATCATATACAAGACTATAGGGATTAAAGACATTTTCACTGTATCTCACTATCCATATCCATGAATAAGAGATCTGATGTCCTTTTAATTCTTCCTTGCTAATGGGGTTCAGATTCTATCCTTGGATCTGACTCTGCTTCATACACTAGACTTCGGATCCAGCTCTCGATCTCCTCCCTCTACCCATAATGTTCTACCCCATCCCATTTGCCTCAGACCTTGTTTTCCGCCATCATGTTTAGATGTAGGTTCCACTCTCAAGCATTGTAAGTAAATTTATTTCTTATTGTCAAGTGTTAAAATTCTCTAGTTTTTCTATAAACCAAAGAGGTGGTAAGAAGATGTGGTTCTGTAAATCTCTGGGAACTTTCCAGGGGTTTGTGTGGTGATACATTCCTCCAGGAGCAGAGGAGCAAATGTTAATGGTAGACATTTCCCTAGAGGCAGAGGAGCTCCGCAGAACCAGGGCTTTAGAAAATCCTTTTCTGACAGGCCGTGTCAGCACTCCTGAAGTGCTGCCCGACTGTCCAACTCTGGAGGCAGTCGGGGGGGTTGATTTTCTTTGCACCTAGATGCCTGGACAAATATCACACCAGATTTGTGGGTGCTAAGAATAATATCCAGAGGTTACTACACACCCTTTTCCCTTCTTCCTACTTGCCAGAGGAAGAAACTTCCCGATGTTCCACCCAGTCAGAGGAAGGAAGCAGCACAAGACGTAACAAAAGCTGCTACAAAAAATAGTCATCCAGAAGGTCCCACCCTACCAGATAGGATTTTGAACTTACTCATGCTTCTTTTTAGTGCCAAAAACAAAGCAGGGTACCTTAGACCCATTTTGGAGCTAAACAGTTTGAACCAGTATGTGAAGAAGGCAAAGTTCTGAGTGGTCAAGTTTCAGTCCATCCTGTCCTTTATGCACAAGGATGATTGGATCTGCTCTCTAGACCTTCAGGATGCGTACTGTCATATAAAAATACAGGCAAATCCATAAGGCATCTTCGCTTTTAGCTGGTAGCCAATCATTACCAACTCAGAGCTCTGCCCTTGGGCTCACCACAGCCCCCATGGTGTTTACCAATTGCATGGCCGTAGTGGCAGCTCACTTGAAGCTTAAAGGATTCCAAGTATTTACATATCTAGATGATTGGCTCTTCACCACCCCCTCCAGGCATCGGCTTCAACAAGCCAGGGACTATTTGCTCCAGATTTTGCAATGCCTTGGGCATTTCAGTCAGTCTTGTCAAATCACAGCTTGCTCCAATTCAGAGCCTAGAATACATCGGAACGATTTTGAATACTACAACTCAGGTAGCATCTTTACTTTTCCACCGCATTGCTTTTATAAGACATCAAGTATAGGGTCTCCTCTCTCATTCTTCTCCTCCAGCAAGGTTAGTGCCGTGGGCATTGGGGTCTACATCATCTGCAATAGTACTGCTTCCCATAGCATGCTTCTTTATGCAAATTCTGCAGTGGACCTTAGCTTTACATCAGCCCTTGTCTTTTAAAATAAAACTTACCCCAATTTGCAAGCGCCACATTCATTGGTGGATTCAGTTCGACAGTCTCTTTCTGGGCAGACCTTTTGTTCTTCTGAATCTGGTTGCCAGTGTGACCATGGATGCTTCCCAGCTGGGGTGGTGAGGCATTTCTTGGGAAGGACAGTCCAAGACATGTTGTTTCCCAAGAGAACAAATTGCACATCAACGTACTAAAGATGAGAGCAGTCCTTTAGTGTTGCAGACATTTCAAGAATCTCTCCCCCTGGGGACTATTGCAGTTGAGACATACAACACGTCTATAATCTGGTACATCAGCAAACTAGGAGGAACCTGATCTTTCCCCCTATGCAGAGAGGCCATGAACATTCGAGAATGGGCAATCTCTTCAGACTGCTTACTAATCGCAAAGCACATCCTGGGGAAACCAACCTGTGGGCAGACAAACTAAGCAGATCTATTCTGATGCCTTGTGAGTGGGGTCTCAGTCAGTAGCAAATATGATCTTCAGGCATTTGGACCAAACTTGCTGCAACCTATTTGCCACCCCTTTCAACAAGTGCAGCAAGTACTTCACTATGATCCTCCTCAGGGCGGTCACTGAGAGACGCTTTGCTTCACGCTTGGCATTCAGGTCTCCTTTGTGCTTACCCTTCACTTCCACTGATATCAAAGTTCTTCGAGAAAGCAAGCAGGCTGAAGAGCTCAGTAATCCTCATTGCCCCCTTCTGGCCTCTGCATGTTTGGTTCCCCTTTCTACTTTCTCATCTTCATTGTCATCCATGGTTACTGGAGCCTTGTCAGGATCTCCTAACTTACCCATCAGGAGTTTGACATCCCACTCTTCACACCCTCAGGTAGTTACTCTGATCTCTTCCCCAGTTCACAGTATCATTTTGGCTTCCCAAAACGTTTCCACCAAGAAAGTTTATAGGAGCAAATGGAAAAGGTTTTCTATTTGAGTTTCTGACCACAACATCGGCCCCTTTTCAGCTCCAGTTTCTGCAGTTCTTCATTTTCTTACAACTCTTTTTAATAAAGGGGCCAGTTTTTCTACAATTAAACTTCAGTTGGTAGCAATTTCAAATTTCCATTCAGGAAGTAAATCTTGCTACCTGACTTCTTCCAGACTGTGTAAAGCATTTGTGAAGGAAATGTTTATTCTTAGACCCCTGATAAAGGATTATTCACCACATTGGGATTGTATTGTGGTTTTTCAGGGTTTAACTCCGAAGCCCTTTCAACCATCAGATAAATGTGATCTAAAATTTGTCATGAAAAATGGTCTTTTTGGTAGCTGTAACTTCAAAAAGAATTTCTGAACACCAGGGTCTGTTAACAAAATTCCCTTATGTTTGTTTTTCATAAAGACAGGGTTTCTGTACGGACTTAACCCTTCCTTTGTACCTAAGTGGCTTC
Organism: Protopterus annectens; assembly: GCF_019279795.1. Taxonomy (NCBI): domain Eukaryota; kingdom Metazoa; phylum Chordata; order Ceratodontiformes; family Protopteridae; genus Protopterus; species Protopterus annectens. Next base: position 496,970,760 of record NC_056729.1, on the reverse strand, counting down.
TGAAAATAACATCAACCAATCCATTAATTTACCAGTCTCTTTTTCCAAATTTTTCTGATAAGGGAGAGTACATGCTACATCTACTTGATGTGCACAGACGACTACATTTTTATCTTCACAGAACAAAACAGTTTAGAAAGCCAGATCTTTATCCTTTTCCTCAAATCGCCTGGGTTGATCAGTCTCTAAAGTTACCTTAGCTAAATGGATTACAGACTGCATTTGATTGAGTTATTCTCAAAAAGATTTAGTTTTACCAAGACCTCTCCAGGCTCATTCAGCTCTATCCTTGACTTCATCAGCCTTTTGGTCAAGGACCTCCATTGATGACATTTGTGAAGCAGCCACATTGTCCAAGGCTCATACCTTTGTTTCACATTACAAGTTGAACATCATATCTGGAAATAGATCCTCCTTGGGTTTGGCAGTACTCCGGAATATCCTTCCATGAGGGCCCCCCAGGGTCTACATAGCTGGGAATTCTGCTCTACTAGTGAGGAAGAATGAAATACAACATCAGATTAATAAGTTACATACCATAACTAGGCATCTGTGTTGTCCATTTTCATTTTTCCTCACCTTTCCTGCCTATCCTTGACCCATTCCTGTTTTCTTCTGGAAGACCCTATTGAACTATGTTTGGAACTTACTGTTCCAGGTTTGAGGCCTGTCTGTATTTCCATCTATCCTTTCTCTCTTAGACTAGTAGGAGATTAGGCAGCTCTCAGTCTGAGGCTATGGAGATGGAATAGAGCCTTATAGGTAGAGGGAGGAGCTTGAAAGCTGGACCCAAAGTCTAGTGCATGCGGCAAAGTCGGATTCGAGTAGCTGATCCGAACCCATTAGTGAGGAAGAATGAAAATGGACAATGAAGATGCCTAGTTATGGTGAGTACATAACTTATAATATCCAGTTTCTTAATTTTTGTATGGTCTTCATTTTATCATATCCCCATAAATTGGATGTTGCTGAATCAGTTTGTGTGTGGGTACATGATTTATAGCTATAGTCTTTGTTTTATTTTCATTAATTTTATATCTAGAAAAGACTTGAAATTGTCTCAAAATGTTCCACAACACTGAGATGTCCTTTCCTGGGTTTATTGGGTATAAATAATATTGTCTGAAAATAAAGCTAACTTTTCTTGATTTCCATACCAATTATAGCCTTGTATTTCTGAGTCCCTTATTTTCTTTGTCAGTGGCTCTAAATATAAAACAAATAAAAACAAAAGTCGGACACCCTTGCCTGGTTCCTCTGTTCAAGCACAGCTTATCTGAGAGGAACCTTCCAAATTCTAGCCTCCGATCCTTCAGGTATCCTTCTAATTAACCTTATTATTTATCTGGGAATGCAAATGCTTTTATTGCCCTACTCATAAAATTCCAGCCTACTCTATTAAATGCTCTTTCAAGGTTCATCTGTTGATCACTTTTAGCATGTCTACCCATGGATCCCCCATTTTCAATGCTGTGTCATGTGAAAATATTTTTGAAAGAGTTCTTGCATTTTAAGTCTCCTAGGAAGCCGGTTGCTTCTTGATCTTAATTTTGTTTTGGAAAAAGTAACTTGCTTCATTTGAACAAGCTCATCCGGTTGACTTGAAGTTCTCGGCGTAGAAAACAATATTACTGATTGCTCTTACCTCTGCAAGAAGAGTATGAGTTGCATTTTAATATGATTGGTCAACCCTATCTCATTTTCTACAAAGATGGTGTTTGCTTAAGAACTAATCCCTCATTTTTTGCTAATGTGGTATCAAGAGTTTAGTTTGAACCAAGCTTTCTGTTTCTCTCTCTCTCTTCTTTCCAGAGCTTAGAAATGAGAGAGAGGGAATACTTCATACTTTGGATGGCCACAGACAGCTCAGGTTCTATCTTGACAGAGCAGAATCCTTTAAGAATTCTAATCTCTTTTTTTCCTTCACAGGAAATGTACACGTAAGGACAACTTAGGTCAAACCATACTATTTCTGAATGGTTGTCACATTTTATTACCTTTTGTTATATCCACTACTAGTCAATTCAAAGTAGGATTGAGGCCCATTTTACCAGGCCTTGGCTTCATCTGGGGCTTTTTGGAAAGGGTTGGATTCTAGAAATAGTTTAGAAGCAACAACTTAATCCTTTGCGAATACCTTTACAAAGCATTGCAAACTAGATTCCTTTTCCAGGTCTTGGACAGGGTTTGCAAGGGCCATTCTCCAGGGGCTCCTGGACGCTCATCTTTCCTCCTTCCATTCACCCTAAGCTATCGTAGTTTCCTCGTATAGCTAAGGCTACTGCAGCAGCGATCAGTATAATGAACATAGTACAGTTGCTTAAGTAATCTTACCATAACAGTTATCATAACTAATAGTAATAAGTAGTGTAATATATATAGTATATAATAGTTGTTTTAAACTGCCATCACAGTAGTTTGAATGATCACTGCTGCAGCAGCTTCTCCCTCCCTCCACCCCCCCCCCTTATTTTTTGTATATTTTTATTGCTAGGCTAAGATCTTTTAATTTTAGTTTTCTACCATTGACCTTTTCAGGATTTTAGCCTCCCCTCTCAGTTGACATGAAATCTCTAAAGTGTGTGTGCCCAAAACACACTTTTTTTTCTTTTGGTCAGCTTCAGCTGAGTAATAGTTTTGTGCATGGAAGGTGCCCTTGAAGCTTTGGAAGCTGGCTGGCTGTTGTATCCTGCGTAAGATATGACACACACAGCTAAGGCTACTGCTGGCAGTGATCATTATCTTCATGTAGATCTCCTTTTCCATTACCCTGATGAATGGGAAACATAATTACAGTATTAACACAAAACATGCCTCATTTATCATTTCATTATTTAATCTAACTTTACAGTAAAAGACTAGATTTTTTAAACATCACTCCAATGATTACTAGTTTTTTTAAACATCACTCCAGTGATTCTCTCACCTTCATGGGAGTGCTGTTGAGTGAGTTGCTCTCGTTAAATACTGTAGTGTTTGGATTGTCACCTCACTCAGACATCACAAAACAATTTCTAATTTTCAGTTTGAGATGAAAATCCTCCATATTTCTAGTACAGATTTCTCCTTTTCTTCAGTATGCCCAATATTATGGAAATGGCTGGCAGAATCACGACTGCTAAAAAAAAGAAATTAAACTAATGATCTGCGGTACCGGTATGGCTGACAAAAACATAACTGATTTTTAGCATAATCTCCACAAAACAGTTATTGAACAAGTAAGCAAAACAAAGCTGCTTAGGTTAATCTTGGTAACCTACAGTTTGATTAAATATATTGACTGTGTAATATAGTGGTTAAAATACTGACAGGCTATACAAAATAAAGCCATATTTAGTACAACAAACACAATTGCAGTTAGCACAATCCCTCTTAACTTCCAGGTCTTTCTGTGTGTCAGCTAGCCTAATCAAAATTCAAAAAATACACCTAAATAAAATTGCTAAATTCACTGCCAGCCTACCATATAAAACACTTCACTATAGAGAATCTCGGCAAGTGCACAGGTTATTGCTCCAGTATACCGTAAACTTTTCTCAACTCAAAACTGCACATAATATTCTAACCAAGCACATCCCCAGCAAACTAATCCGTAAATACAGTCCACCTAAAGAACTATGATTTCAAAATCAGAATCTAATATACACCACAAAATCAAACCACCACCATGGTGAACTTCCTCTATTCAGTGCATGTAGCAAAATTATAGAATTCAGTGCCTCAGGATATGAAAACGGAGACCAACCAAAAGCACTTCTTGCCCCAAAAAAAAAAAAACATTACCTAACTACTATGTGTAACTGCATTTGTCTACTGGTAAACTCTGAAGACAAAAGTTTAATTAAAACAAACAAAAAAATTTAATCTTAATTCCTCCAATCTGTTCTGTAGTGTAATCTTTTGATGTTACCCTCATCTTCCTCCCTCCCATCTTCCACATCATTTTCTGATCATCACTTCATACTTCAGCTAACCTCTAAATTCAACTCATCTGCTGCCCCCTCATGCTCCTTTTCCATCTGTGCTTTCAACTTTTTCTTTAATGCTATGAATAATGGATGTAGATCATTTCCAATGTTAAATGTATCTAATTGGATTATAATATCACTGTAAATGGTTTCAGATGTGTTTCCTTACATGTTATTGGTACAAATAATACTTCATATAATTAAATCTAGCCATTCAGGTTGTAAATTTTGTGGAGCATTTCTCCCAAGCGCTCCACCGAAATGGGGCTGTTGACTCAGTTGGATTATTAGGTCAACAAATGGTAATAAAAATAAAATCAGTTTCTTCCCTCCACAGAGCTGTGGAGATCTTTCCCTACATGTAGATCTCCACTGCCTACCTTTTCACATTTCAGAAATGCATTAAATTCCAAGCTCGATTGAGTCCAAACTTATGTTTAGAATCTAGAGTAGCAACTTCTCCCCATTTTATCCACTTCGGTCTAAGAAGCTAGCCATTCTGCAGTTCTCTCATATCTTGCTTTCCTATGAGTCCTAACAACTGTTCATATGCTTCCCTCGTATAATTCCTCATGGATTCACTTTTAACTAATTTCAAGTAATGTGTAGTGAAGTAGCCAACAGATACCTTCTTGAATATATGTAATTGTACATACCTTTACTTCTGTACATGTTCTTGCTGAATTCGTTTACACGTGTAATGTTTCATACTTTTTATTTCTACACGTTTGTAGAAATGCTTTTTTTTGTTGTTTTGCATCTGTTTGAGTAAGTTTTGTATTCTTTGTACAAGGTTGTAGCTGAAAATGAACCCTTGTGGTGGAGTTCATCCACCTCAACAAGTGAAAAATAAAACCTTTAGTACTCCAGAGGTTCTTGGCCTAGCCATAGCACTTTTGTGGTAGCATAACCCTTTTCCGACCCTTTCTAGGTAAGATTTAGACTGGGATCAAGAAGAAGGGATGACTTATAAAGGAATATGCAAGACTTCAGTTTTGTAGTCTTGTTTGTTTTACTTTGAATGTGCTTTATAAATGTTGATATGTAGCCATTGTTGGGGAAATAACATCTGGAGTGTGCCACAGTTTATACATTTCTAGAATTTTAATTGTTTAAATTGAAGTAGAGTACTGTGGTATCATTTCTGGTCCGACACACTTTTACCAGTATTGGTTTAAATTTTACCGCTGGTAGTGTACATGTGACATCAGTTCATTTTGTACCTTCAGTTGTATGTTTGTAATAAGGTAGCAGAGGTGGTCTTATTTATGCAGTGGAGGCTTTGTAATTGTAATAATGTAACCATCTGTTTGCTGTCAGTGAAACTGACATTGTTTGCATACTGCATTTACACTATAATGAATATTTTTTCTGATTTGTTATTTATTTAATCAAGGAAAGCCGTGGCATATATTTGTAGTGTGTGGTGTGTTTTTTTTTTTTTTTTTTTTTTTGTTAAATATATTTCTCATAAATCTAACAAGGGAATCATCCACCTTATGAAGGTGAAGTTTTCTTGATCTCTTCCAGCCCTGCAAACCCAGGTCTCTGTAAGCACACTGCCTGTATTCCCTAGTCCTTCACTACTGTTATTGACCAGGGTGTATTGCCAATGCAGGAACTGTATAGCTCCCTCCATGTAAAGATTACCATCTCTGGAAAACGTGGCATTACTGATTGTTGCAGGTGGGCGTCTAAACAATTCTGTGCAAGAGATTACATGTGATGAAGTGACTGCTTGTTTGGAGTATTAAAGGAGGGAGACCCTGTCCATTTTCAGTTTTCTGATAGCGATTGGATGTGTAGTGACACTAGAGCCCACCATTCTCTTTAAGCATGCATGTACCCCCAGTCCCTCTTGAGCTGGGGATTAGGACTGCCGGCTGACCGTAAAAGGTTTATACTGAACCATAACCATTCTGCTTCCATATGCATCTGTGATGTAGAGAGTCATTACAAAAGCACTTTATTCTTCCCTGTATTTGTTTATATTTAAGTAATCCTACGTCAGTCTTGAGCCTGGGTCACTGTCCTAGCTAAAAAAAAAAACAATCTGCACCAGTTGCACTATTGAGCCAACTCATAGTGTGCTGCTTAGCAGTTTTTGATGTATTGTTTTCTTTTTTGCAGATGATGAGTCTGAGAGTCATGGGTCTCATAAAAAGAAACATAAAAAACATAAGAAACATAAAAAGAAACATCATCAGGAAGACAGTGGTCATGGCTTTTCCTCCGAAACCATGGAATCTGATTCTGGAACAGCTAAGCCTCAACTGAAGTTAAAAATTAAGCTTGGTGGGCAGACTTTGGGCACAAAAAGGTATGGTAAATCTTAGTCTGAGTTTTTCATGTGTTCAGATGTGCCATTTTACCGGCTAATGTGCTGTAGTGACTGACAGAATTCCACTTATTTACTTTATACAGAAATGTGAGTAAGGCAGAAATAGACACTGTTCTTCATCTCTTCCCAGTTCTACGTAGCTGCTGTTGCTTGACAGAGTTATAGATTTTACAAGAGAATGCAGAACTGTTTTAAGAATATCTAGACCTTCAAAGGCTGATGAGGATAATGAGTAACTTGATGGAGGTAGAACACTTGATTTCATTTGAAATAACAATACCCAGAGTGGAGAATGGTTTGGAGAATGTGTGTTAGTGATTTTACAAAAGGGTCAGTAACAAGCTTGTAGCTGAATAACCTTCTAGAAGCATGATAACTGTTGTCCAGTGTTGATGAATAAGAGAGGGTGCATACAAGTTTCAAAATCTCATTTAAAAGAGTGACGGTGTTGATATTGTTTTAAGGGCAGGGGAAGTTTGCTTCAGCGCCAAGGGAGCTGTTGAATGATAAATGTATCATGTTTGCCACCATTGTCAGATATTGTAAGGTTGGGCCTTTTTTCCTGAAGCACCTTTAGATCCTTTGGACTTGTTGACAATCAAAGCCATTTCCCCACACTGTTTATCCTCCATTCTTTCCCCAAGAATGTGTGTGATTATGGTCATGGAGTAGACTATCATCCAGGTAGCCATCAGAGTGTTTTTCACAAAACCATATTGTTTTTCCTTGCACAAGCCTGTATTTGCCCAAAGCATTAATGTGCTATAATCCTTTGAGGGTATTACCTACTTCTGCAGGTGCCCTAACCTCAATGAAAGCCCCATCTTCCTCTTTGGCAAGTTCCTCTGTCCCATCCCCAGCCTTTAGCAGGGATTGTGGGTGAAGTATGTATTCTTGACATGCTCCCGTAACACTCGCTTCTGAGATGAGCAGTCAGACAGCTGTCTTGTTGTTCCTCTTTCTGCCCCAACCAATTCTTCTAATGCCTGGCCAATTATTTGAAACCGGGATGTCCGACTTGTAGTCTAAGTTCAATCTGTGTACAAGAATGAGTTGGCGAATTGTCTCTTAAATGTATCTCTCCCCATTTTATGTTTTCCAGACAGAGAATCTTGAAAAGGTGAGGGCCTTTGGTGGCCCAGAAAACGAGGCATTAATCCCCAGGAGTTGATCATCTTCTTCTTTTGGCTTTTCCCGGTTAGGGGTCGCCACAGTGGATCATCTGTCCGCTCATGATTGGCAGTGGAGTTTTACAGAGTAGAGTTGTCAGCCCGGCACCCAACCTTCCACAGAAGGCACGCACACACTCACACCTAGGGCCAATTTAGAGTGTCCAATCCACCTACAGCATGTCTTTGGGATGTGGGAGGAAACCCACATGATCACAGGGAGGACATGCAGACTCCACACAGAAGGCACCCCAGCTGAGGATCGAACCGGAGAACCTTTTGCTGAGGCAGCAATGCTAACCGCTTCACCACCGCGGCTGCCCTAATCCCCAGGAGTTAATATGATAGCAAAAAGAGGAGCAGTGTCTGAAGTCTGAGATTACCTAGATTAGACAAACACATCTGTTCTGTTAGCGAGGGATCTTTGAACCTTTTTCAAGCTGAACTGTGTCTAGACAAGAGACTGCAGAAAAAGGCTTTTATACTTTTTATTGGCCAAATAACTGAAACCTACAATGGAATGATGACCTTCCTGTAATGGCTAGAATTTCTCCTGAGGACTGCCTAGATCTTACTAAAGGTTTTTTTTTTTACAGCCTCATTACAGCCTGTTGGTCAGAGGTGAGATTTATGTCGGTGCAGATAGTTCCATAACAGACTCTTAAGTGGCTTTCTGTTATTATAGTAGGCTGTAGGGGCCTCAGATTTGTTACTTTTATTAACATCGAAGTCCACTCTGTTACTTTTTTGTACCTGGTGTAGGCTGAATTATTAACCATTTTCATAAGTGTGTCAAATAAATGTAGACTAAACCCTTCTGCACCTCATTAGTAACTTGACTGGCAAAGAGTTGACCTCTCTCATCTTTTTCATTTAGGTTCTTTTAGAAAGCCATTTGTCAGTCTATCAGACCATCTGTGCTTTGACACTGGGCTCAGCGTTTGTTTATAATTTCTTCAAGGGAGGATAGTGTCCAAGACCATTGCAATTTCACTGTAGGCAAGGCTTGTGCACATAACCTGTCGTCCTGGACATTTGTTATAATCTTAGGAAGGGTACTTGCCTTTAGACATCATGACCTTCCTTTAACGTGTATTGGCACACTTCCCATGGTAAATGTAAATAAAAATACTTTATGATGCAAGTAATCTCCTTACCATTTACAATTTCAAAATTTACAGTGTTTGATGCAAAAAGTTAATGTTTGCAGTTAATTTTATTGAATAAGGACAGCCCCTTGAAAATTATTTTGAAGCTGAAAGCTCCTGACATTGCATCATGAAAGACAGAACCCACATTGCCTTATTCTACATTAACATATGAGCTATTGTTTTCCATCCTAAATGCAGCAACAATGGAGTCTTGTATCTTAGGAAGGCAGTTTGTCAGCCATGTCTCACTGGTGGTACATGCTACAGTGAATATTAACACACATGATAATTCATTAGTGAAAGCATAATATTAGTAAGTAGCTATCCCTCTGAAGAAGTAATGTGGTTTTGATTACCCATAATGCTTTGCTGGTGTGTACTGACAATGATTTGCGTATAAGTTAACATAATTCTGTGGGTGAGGTTATAAGGAAAAACTGAATTGACAGATTAAACTAAAACATCAAAATGTATTGTAATCTTTGTTTTGTCTTAAAATCTTTGTAGGTTTAACTGCAGGTGTATAACTAGAAATAAAATTAATTGTAAAACTCAAATGCATGAGAAGTTTAACCATACATTAACAGAGCCTTACTACTTTATATCTAGAAGCAAGATATTGCTCCCTTTCCCTTTCCCCCTTAACAAGTTCGATTCCATAACCATGCACAGCAAACTGATGAGACTGCTGGGTCTGTTTCAAAGTTCACTTCCATAACCTTGCTGGGTCTGTACTTCTGGTTTGAGCTGTACGTTATCCCCTATGGATAGAGACCACTATAGCATGCTGCTGTAATTTAAGAACAAAGCCTGTGAATAGGCATTTCTGTAGTAAAGTATGGAAGGATTTACTGGTTATAATTTACAGAACTGAGGACACATCCTGGAATGCTAACAGAACCGTTAGAACTAGATGTTCATCGTGCATACAGCTGCAGTCATAACAGATGGGTTATCCTGCCGTCAGGCGGGTCCTCGGTCGGCCGAATTCCAAAGTCTAGGTCCGGCGTTGGATGTCGTCGCTTCTTCCCTGACGTCAGTGCGGCAGGGGTATAAAAGAACCAGCCGACGCCATTTTCTTCAGTCTTTCTTGCCGCGTGGTGCCTGAAGCAGAAGCAGTTCGCAAGTGCCGGTCGGCCAGCTCCTGAGATTACGAATATTTTTCAACCGAATTCTTCTTGAAAGCTAAGTACCCCATTGAGGAAACTTTTCTTGCCTCAGACCGATGTCAGACAAAGTTAATAATTGCATTTCATGTGGGAAGCAAATACCGCTTAAGGATTTCCATTCCTTCTGCATGCCTTGCTTAGGCCCAGATCACGACGTCTCGGCCTGTCGTTTTTGTGCTAGATTCAACAAATGCACTATTAAGCGTCGGGCGGAGTTCACCCAACACTATTTTGGCAAAAAGTTTAATTACATTATGTCGTCGGATACTCCGACTCCAGTTTTGAGTAAAAGACGCAAAGATAAGGACCGGCATACGAGGTCCTCGACTTCTACCGACACCACGCTAAAGCCGGCTACAGGTGCTCCGGTTCTCAGCGAGGTGCCTACGCAGCCCCTGACTACCGATGACACTTCCTTAGCGGTGTCTTCTGTGCCCGAGGTCGCAGGCTCCTTGGCCCACACCCCGATTACAGATACAGACGCCACTGTTGTTGGGGAAACTCTTGAGTTTAGACAGGCCTGCCACCTCTCAAGGTGTCTTCAGGCCTTCTTCTTTTTCCATTAAGGCTTTTACTAAATCTAAAGCAGCCATGCATACTAAAAGACAATCTCCACAGGGCTCCTCTCAAGGCCCCATGCCTAAAAAACAGATGCTCAAAATGGCTGAGTATTTGATTACTCTTATCAGGGGTTCTCAACCCCCCTCGGACAAAAGGCCCAGAGTGGAGGAAGAATACCCTTCCTCGGACCAGGCCTCCATTACTTCAGAATATTCTGAAGACCAGGAACATTCATACTCCACTTTTGAAGATTCTGATGCAGAGGAGTCCATTCCCTCTGTCTCCCCCCCTGAGGACTATTCTTTTGAGGAAGCCTTGCATACCTTGAGGGAACACTTCCACTGGGAAGGTCAAGATTATTCAGACTCCAAGAAAAGGCTCAGGGATTTCCTCTTGCTCCCTCAGCACAGGCCTCTGGCTATCCCTCCTATCTTAGACATACTAGATGATGTGTATTCAGAGGCCAGCCTTAACCCAGATTCTTTACCTCCAGCTCCAGTCAAGCCTGACAGGTATTACCGGGTTCCTGATTCGCACCAATTCCTATACAAAAGCCATGCGGCTGACCCAGAAACTATTTCACAGGGTCCCAAGGGAATTAAGGCCTCCACTGCCAAAAATCCATTACCTTCAGAGAGAGATTCCAGAGCTTTAGAAAGGTGGGGGAAAAGGTATACACCTCGGCCACTTTAACCATGAGGGCATTAAACTGTCAGTTCCATATGTTAAAGTATCAACAGTTTTTGTTATCTCAGTTGAAAAGCAAAATGTCACAACCTGAACAACCAGACTTGAAGGAGTTGCAGGATTTGTTGCATAGTGCAGAACAAGTGGGTAAACATACTTTGCAATGTGGTTTTGATGCTTTAGAGGCCTCGTGTAGAGCTGCTGTTACAGGATCAGTTATATGTAGACATGCTTGGCTCAAAGAGCAAACCTTACCAGATCATGTCAAAGCTAAATTACTAGATGCACCTCTTCAAAAAGATGTATTGTTTGGTGTTAAAGCTGAGGAGGTATTAAAGAAAATGGAGGTAAAGGCAAAATCAATGCAAATGGTGAAAGATTGCCTACAGGTACAACTTCCACGTTTCAGTAGAAATTGGCCTTCAAAAAATTGGTCCTTTCCAGCCACTGACAGACCCCAAAGAGGTAGATACAGGCACCCGAGGGGTAGAGAGCAATCTCAAGGATCATTTAGAGGCAGACAATGGCAAGCACCTACACCAAGAGGTGGAGAGGATAGATCACAGCCATTCAGAAAGCAGAACCAATGACTTTCTCCTTTGCATGCCAAGCAAAGCTCTCATGGCAGCACCTTTAGGCAGAAAACTGGCATTATTTTCGAAAAATTGGCATATTGTCACAAAAGACAAATGGATCCTGGACATTATAGACAGAGGCTACAGATTCCATTTTCACACCCTTCCAAAAACGAGAGGCATGCCAAACCTGCCACAAAATCAAAGGGCAATGGCACAAAAACAAATTTCAGCTCTCCTGGACATGAAAGCTATTCAAGAGGTACCTGCACAAGAACAGGGTCAAGGTTTTTATTCCAGACTATTCCTGGTACCAAGGAAGGACAAAGATTGGAGACCTATTTTGGACCTATCCATCCTAAACACATATTTACTCGTACCAAAACTCAAGATGCTCACATTACAGCAGCTTCTTCCCATGCTGGGCAAGGAGTCTTGGCTGGTAACATTGGACCTCAAGGAGGCATACCTGCATGTCCCTATCAGACAAGATTGCAGAAGATACCTCAAATTTCTTGCAGGTTCAACCCATTATCAATTCCCTGCATTGCCCTTTGGCTTATCTACTGCGCCCAGAGTGTTCACTAAATGCCTGGCATCAGTAATTGCCTTCTGCAGACTTCAAGGGATACAAATATACCCATATTTGGACGACTGCCTGATCCAAGCGGACAGCAAACATATACTTCTGAAACACCTGGCATTTGTAATAAAGTTGTTGAACTCTCTGGGATACACAGTCAACAAAAAGAAGTCAAGACTAATACCCTCTCAAACAATAATTTTCCTGGGTGCCAGCTTGAATACAAACACCCAGATGGCCTACCTCACGCCAGAGAAACAAGGGCAACTAACTCAATACTTCAGAAAACTGGCAACCTTCACCAGGCTGACTGCAAGGAAAATCCTGCAGGCTTTGGGATTCATGGCATCTTGCATCCTGCTAATCCCATGTGCAAAGCTGCATATGAGGAAACTTCAATGGTACCTAAAAAACTTATGGTCTCAACATAGCCACAGTTTGGAAACAATTAGACCACTGATTCCATGCCTCCAAAAGGAATTTCTGTGGTGGGCTCAAGCATGCCAAAGAAACATAGGTCTCCCATTCTGCTTGCCTCAAGCAAATCAAATCATCACAACAGACGCCTCGGACTATGCCTGGGGGGGCGCACATGACAGATCAGTGCATTCAGGCCAAATGGTCCCAAAAAGAAAAGCACCTACACATCAATCAAAAGGAAATGCTAGCAGTAAAAAATGCTGCTATGGCTTTCAAAGACCTACTGCATCCCGGCCAGCTATTAAGGACAATTGATAAGGACAGACAACACCACAGTGATGTGGTACATAAACAAACAGGGAGGAACCCATTCATATCCCCTGTGCAGGCTAGCCGTGTCTCTTTGGAACATGGCTCTGAAATTACAAATCCAACTTCAAGCACAATTCTTGCCAGGCAAGGAAAACACGCTGGCAGACAACCTAAGCAGAAATATGACAGATCCACACGAATGGAAGTTGCATCCTCAAGTTTTTTACAAAGATAATTCAGGCATGGGGAAAGCCAGACATAGATCTCTTTGCTACCCACAGAAATTACCAGTTGACAAAATTCTGCTCAAGGACCCATCATCCACAGGCCTGGAAAGTGGATGCACTCTTTCAGTTGGACAACAGTGACAGTTTATGCCTTTCCACCTCTTCCTCTGCTGCCCAAAGTTCTATTAAAAGCCAGAGCAGACGGACCAAAGATGATTCTCATTGCTCCAGACTGGCCAAGACAACACTGGTACCCACTCCTGAGGAGCCTGACGCATTCCCCACCATGGATCCTGCCTCTAATGCCTCTTCTGTTGACCCAGCACAACTTCAAAACTCTTCACAGTCAGCTGAAAACACTCAATCTAGCCGCATGGAGGATTCCTTAAATTCACAACAGACCCTACTCTCCAAGGAGGTGCAGGATCTCATTTTGGAGGCCAGAAGGCCTTCTACTAGAAAAGCCTACTCCGCGAAATGGAAACTGTTTTGTGCCTGGAATCAGAAAAAGGGTCAGAATCCTGGAATACTGAATTTACCTCAAATATTACAGTACCTAGCTGAGATGCTAAGCAGTGGACTTTCATTCTCCTCCATCAAAATCCATGCCTCAGCCATTTCTGCTCAATACAACACTGATCCCCCTTTATTCTCTCACCTTCTCTTAAGACGGTTCCTCAGAGGGGCTAAGAATATAAAACCCCCAAGGAAGCAACCAGTACCTGCTTGGGACCTCAATTTCATTCTAGAAAAACTGACCCTGCCTCCATTTGAGCCAGCTGCTTCAACAGAACTGCAATATTTGTCATGAAAAACAGCCTTCCTTCTGGCTATCACCTCAGCACGCAGGGTTTCGGAACTACAAGCCTTCATGGCTGTGCAGCCTTTCATCATTTTCCATCAGGACAGAGTTTCTTTACGAACCAACCCTTCCTTTATGCCAAAGGTAGTATCCAGGGTAGCCTTGAATCAGGCTATCCCCTTACCTACCTTTTACCTTAATCCACAAAACAAAGGGGAGAGACTAATGCATTCCTTGGACATTCACAGACAGCTTTGTTATTATTTGGACAGAACAAAGCCATTCAGAAAATCAGAGCAACTCTGTGTGTCCTATGCTACAGGTGCTCAAGGGAAGGCTATTTACAAACAGACAATCTCAAAATGGATAGCACACTGCATACGCTTTTGTTATTCTTTTCATGGTAAAACTGTACCTACAGGCATCAGATCTCACTCCACAAGGGCCACAGCTTTCCTCAGGGAGGTTCCTACCAAGGATATTTTGGAAGCAGCCACTTGGAGTTCTGTAGATACTTTCTCCAAGCACTATCACCTACCATTATACTCCAAATCTAGAGCGGGCTTTGCCACTGCAGTCTTGCAGGGCATCCTTGCTCCTCCTAGTTCCACTTGGTGCCTACCACCCCTTTTTTAGCTTTGGGATTCTACCCATCTGTTATGACTGCAGCTGTATGCACGATGAACATAGTACAGTTTTGTACCTACCATAAATATAGATGTTAGAGTGCTAATACAGCTGCAGTCCAGGTTTCCCTCCCTCCTTCCCCTCTTGGGACAGGCCTAGTGGCTAACACCTCCTCATACAACCTGATTGGGGTATTCTTTTATGGTGTACTTGCTTGCAACTACTGTTTTTTGATTATATTGCATTGCATTATTACATAAATTTATGTTTTGCCTTCCTTCTGGAGGCACCTGACATCTGGGGCAAGAAAAACTGAAGAAAATGGCGTCGGCTGGTTCTTTTATACCCCTGCCGCACTGACGTCAGGGAAGAAGCGACGACATCCGACGCTGGACCTAGGCTTTGGAATTCGGCCGACCGAGGACCCGCCTGACGGCAGGAGAACCCATCTGTTATGACTGCAGCTGTATTAGTACTCAAACATCTACATTTATGGTAGGTACAAAAGTGTACTTTTTCTTAATTTTTATCAATTGCCTCTTCAGTTTGATCAGATATATCATCAGGAGCTTATTCTGCAAGTCCAGTTCAGTAGCGGCATTACTTGTTGGGCTTCTGAACTTGAGTTTTTTTTTTTTTTTTTTACACCAGGATTTTAGTGCTGTCTTTCGCTTCAGAGTGTACTGTATTGTTGACTACAGTCCTGCACTTTACCTGCATAGTTTATGTAATTACAGACAAGCTTATGTTGTTCCATTTTTATTTGCAGGTTTAAACTCCAGGTGCCTTGTTGAGCTGATTTTTCTTGCTAGTACTTTTTAGCCTAAGCAGTTCTAATTAAAAGAAAATATTATTTACTTGTTTCACTTTTTCTTGGAATTAATGCTGCCTGTACAATCCATTAAGTTGCACGTGGGCTTTCTCTTTAGTGACTTCCACCTCTGAAAATCTTAGAATGTGTCAGTGTAACTATTGATGTCCTTCCATTTCACTGTTGCAGTATTCATTACAATAGGGATCCCCAGCCAAGGGCAGCCCAATGTCCGGCCAACATACCAAATCCTTTAGGTTGCTTTAAATTACACTGTACATCACACGTATACTCCTCACATAGTGTAGGGCATAAAGGTGATG
Organism: Protopterus annectens; assembly: GCF_019279795.1. Taxonomy (NCBI): domain Eukaryota; kingdom Metazoa; phylum Chordata; order Ceratodontiformes; family Protopteridae; genus Protopterus; species Protopterus annectens. The sequence goes on along the minus strand of NC_056729.1, from coordinate 496,955,034 downwards.
TCCGGATGTACCATGCTCAGAACTTGTTTGCCACCAGTCCGAACGCCATCTTTTGATCATCTGTCTGAACCCCCACTCCATTGCTGGTTCACCAAGCTGTTTCAGATAAGTGCCTCATTGGGGTTTTGGTTATCTTATCTTTCTTTTGCTATATTGTTGCTTGTGGGGTTTTATGTCATCCAGGAAGGGTAAATGCCAGTGTGGGAGACAGATTCCCCATAAAGACCATCACGGATGTGTCTGTTTTGCCTTGACACTTCATACAACCATACATCCTGTTCTGTCAGGCCTTTGCTCCCCAAATCTTTCATAGTAGGCTTTCTTCTTTGGTGCTTTATCTTGAGAATCAACATCTTAAGTGTCTTGCTGAAGACATGATGGAAGGAACTTCCTTCTCCAAGGGGCAGCCATCTGGGAAGAAGAAAGAAAAAAAACCTAGGCCATATTCTTCTGTTGTTCAGCCTCCAATGGGTGTTCTTCCAGAGGCAAGTGTTAGTTCAGAGGTTCACCCAGCTTCATCGATGGATTCATCTGCAGCAACTGGGTTTGAAGCCAGCAGGGATTTGACCATAGGCATGTCCAAGGAAGTATTGCAGACATCCACTTCGGACTTTCAGGGGGAACTGTGGCTGATTTATTTCAGAGGTGCCCAGGAGTGTTCCCCAAATTTTAGTCAGAGGTGCCTAGGAGTGTTCCCCAAATTTTAGCCAGAGAAGAAGTCCTTACCACAGTTATTGAATGCTGTCCAGGGTCGGAGCCTTGTACATTTTTATGGTGGATGTTCCTTTAAAGAAAAAGCAGAAAACTAAACATTTCCTTTGCTCCTAAGGATCCACAGAGTGAATGGCAGCCCCTAAGTCAGGGGTTGTTTAGTGCTTTGGCTTTAAAACCTTCTTGGGGAGTTCTGTTCCAGCCCCCCTTGGTCCTCCACTCTCTTAAGAGACCCAGAGAACAGGATTCCTCTGAGAAGGCAGACTCGGATAAGGAATCCCTAGCTTACTTCTCCCAGATTCTCTTTCCTTTGGACTGTGGATCAGAGAAAGAGGAATCTACCAGTCCTGATGATCCCTTTAAAGAGATTTCTTTTGGGGACACTATCTCTAGGATGACTGATTTCTTTAAATGGGATTGTGCTTACTTTTTTTTTTATATCTAAGAAACTTATGAGCTTACTACATAAGGATTCTCCCAGACCTTCTACTATCCCTCCTGTTTTGGCTGCTTTGTTGGATGCCTTTTCTTATGTCTCTTCATAGGTAGGTACTAGGCTATTAGCCCTAGGGCCTATATTAGCCTAGCCAAAAAGGTACCCTGGCTTTCGCCACCCAAGACCATTATTTTCCTGTGTCCCTGTCGAGCAGAGCCACAGAAATGATCCCTGGGGTGAATTTCCTATTTCCCATCCAATCATCAAGATTTTCTTGAGTGCTAATGAGGAGCTCTGTTTGGAACAGACTACCGATCTATGTCAGAGTATGGGAAGTCTCTGGGACAGGAATCTATCCCTCCAGCATGTTCTGTTTATTGTGGTGACAAGGTTTAGGTACCTAGAGTGTGTAGCTCAGAGGGATTGGGATTTCTTTGTGGAGCATGTCCATCCGCTGTGGGTTTGACATAGCTTTGTATGTTAGGCAGAGATCGCCTCTGAGTAGGCGATATACGATGGAGTAAAGCTGGAGTTTTTTGAGACTGTCTGCATAGGGCATCTGTCTGAGACCAGTAATCCTCTTTGTGAGGTATTTCTGTGGCCTTTCCAGTTGTTGTAGATGTCTTGTGAGGTACATACCAAAAGGGGCGTTGTACTCTATAATGGGTCTAATGAGTGATGAGTAGAGAGGAGCAATGACCTCAATTTTCTGGATGAGAAACCTTTTGTGATGAGATGAGCCACGTAGAAGGATTTCCTGACTACTGTGGTGATGTGATTATCAAAGAAGAGACTACTGTCCACCTGTGTCCCAAGGTCTCATCACATTTTCGGCATTAAGCAGACTACCACTTGTGGTAGTTCATGGGTACAGAGTAGACCTTAGCCCCTTTCCCCTAAGAAACCTGATAGGTTCTATAGGGTGCTTGAGGACTAAGTTTTTTGTATGGGTATTCTTCTGCTGACCCCTCGGTGATATCAGGAGCTTCTAACAAGCCTTCTCAATTACTTCCTTCTCCTAAGTTACTGCCTTCTGATAAAGATGACTGAGCTATGGGGAGGTTATGTAAGAAGGGCCCATACCTCTGCTACCTTGGCTTTTAGGGCTGTTGATTATCAGACCCATATGCCCAGGTACTTGTTGGTTCTGCTTTCCCAGGCCTGTCAAGTGATTTCTGATCCTCAGATTCTGAAGGTAAAACTTCTGTCATTTCCCTTTTAGGGACTTCCTCCCCGGTGGCTTGTCATTCCATAAAGTGTAATTATGATGCAGCAGATGCTCCTTCTAGGGCTGCTGCTTTTGGGTCAGTGATGAGGTTTTCTTGGCTTCGGCTTCAGCGTTTGCTTGATGATATTAAGGCTAAGTTGATGGATGCCCTTCTAAATAATAAAAACTTGCTTGAAGAAGCTGTTGCTGATTTAAGTCCCCTTCAGGATAAGGGTAAGACATTACAGGAACTTAAATATGCGTTTTTCTCTTGTGCCTAAATTTTAGAAAAACTACCCCAATAAGTCCGCCTTTGCTCGTAGGCAATTTCACCCTCCTTCTAAGGGTAAAAAGGGTGGCAAGCTGGCTCCTCCCACAAAGGCTACTCAGACTTCTGTGTCTCAGAAGTTTCCTTTTCCTGGTAAACTATGTGCTGTCTGACTATCCTATTCTTGTCAGCCACTTTCCTCTTTCTCTTTCTCTCTTCATGTTTGGCTAAAGATTACTGAGGATTCCTGGGTTCTTTCCATTATCTGCAGGGAGTATTTCATGGTCTGGAAATCTCTTCCACCTTTTAGGGGATTTCCTCAGCCCTCTAAGGAACAGTTGTCTTCCTTTCCAGGGTTGCTTTGAGATCTTTTGACTCTGGTTACTATTCAAGAGGTGCCTGTGTCTGAATGGGGGAGGAGGTGTTACTCTAGGGTGTTTCTTGTGCCTGGGAAAGGGTACCTGGAGACCAGTTTTAGACCTCTCTCATCTAAACACTTTTCTGAAAGTGACCTCTTTTGGAATGCTGTTCTTTCAGACTTTGTTCCCTCCTTTGCTTCCTCAGGCTTATCTGGTGTCTCTAGACCTCAAGGATCATTATCTCCATATCCCCATTCATCTCCTTTTCAGGATGTTTTTACATTTCTGTGTTGCTTCTTGGCTTTTTTAGTTATGTGCTTTGCCCTTTGGCCTTTCTGCTGCCCCAAGGGTGTTCACCAAATGCCTCTCTGCTGTGATTGCTTTTTGCAAGGTTCAGGGGATCTAAGTTTTTACTTACCCCAACGACCTGATTCAGGCATCCACTCCAGAGATCTTTTTGTGAAAATCTTAATTTTGACATTTTCCTTCTGCAAAGCCAGGGGTTCACAATTACCTTTTCAAAAAGTGTTTTCTGACTCTATCTCAGGACCATGTTTTTCTGAGGTGCAGGATTCAGACGGTGCCTATGTTGGCATCCCTGCCTCCTCCCAAGGCCTTATCACTCATTTCAAACTCCTCTTCCTCTAGCCTCTCTAACAGCCAGGGAGTTTCTGAGAGCTCTGAGGTTCACAGTCTCCACCATCTCTATGCTCTCTGGCCAAACTCCACATGAGAAAGTTTCAGTGGTTTCTGAAGTCAGTTTGGCTTCAACATGCTCGTCCCCTTGAAATTCTTAGATGTCCTTCTATTCCCATGTTGCAGTATTCTTAGTGTGGGGATTCTCTGCCTCAGGCGACCTGAATGTCTTCTATACAAAAACTTAAGCCTGGTTGCTGCAGGTGCATGGGATGTCACACACAGGACCATAAACCAGGGACCTTACATGTGATGTCTGCACGCAGTGACCTCAGAACTTTTGTGCCACAGTCTAACATCAGATCGATTGCATCGCTCCTCTACTGTCAAGACGTCTATAACGAAGTACCCCGTTGGGGATTTTGTTTTTTTTTACTATTGCTTGAGTTTGGTTTGCTGACTTCCCTTTAGCCGATGTCTACCAAACAAGGTAAATGCTAATGCGGACACCAAATTCTGCATAAAGACTTGCATGACCATTGCGTTTTTTGCCTAGGCTGGGAACACGACCATACCTCTTGTCCCATTTGCCAGTCCTTCCTCCCAAAGATGCTTAGAAGCCATCTGTCCGCCCTTGATCTTTACTTGGAAAACCAGAGGCTAAAAAAAGTTGGCACTTAGGATGGATTCCAAGTTGGCCACCCAAGTGGAATCGCCACGGAAAAAGGCCAACATTCTTTGGTCTATTTTCTCTGCCATCGGATGCCCCACCAGCCACCAATAGAGCTGTCTTCTTCACTGATTCCTGTTGAGGAAGTCGCTGTTGAGGTACTGGCCAGCACTTATTTTATTATTTATTTATTTTATTTGAAGTTTGTTTGCCAGGATAATCCATTGGGCCGAATGAGCCCATTTTCAATGGAGTCCTGGGGAGAAAAGCTCCACAGATACAATGTCAAATATGCAATAAAGAATAAAACAGAATACAGTAGTATAAATGTTACATAGCATTTTGTTAGAGTTCCATGGAGATTGCTCAGACTGTTTCAACCATGGTCGAGTGGGAACCAGGCTCCACCAGATGCCTAACTGGAATGCCAGAGGCCCCAGCCTTAACTCAGGCTCTAGTCTAGAAACAAGGCCTTCTCCCAAAATGACTCCTTTGAAAAGGAAGCAAAAAACTAAACCTTTATCTCCTCCTTGTGAGGGATTACCTGACTGGCAGTCTTTCACTCAGTCTGTAATGCAGGCCTTCATGGCTTAGGCCCTTGGCCTCCTCTCCCTCCACCATCTCTGTTCTTAGCCCAAGGCCTGCCTCAGCTACTTCTATTCCCCTGCCCACTTCTCATGAAGGAGAAGAGGAAGAAGAGCTTTACTCTTCATCATCCAATGAGTTCATTACTTACTCATCACAGATTGCATCTCCCCTGGAGTACTATTCCCTTGATGAGGAATCCATAGAAGGGAACTTTTTCCCCAGAGGACATCACTTTTGGAGAGGCCATTACCAAAAATACTTCCCAAATGACAAACTCAAAGGTATTTTAAGTTACTTCAAGTTGAATCCCCCTCTCCTTCTGCCATCTCTCCAGTTATACCTGCATATCTGGATGCATTTACTTCAGCATCTAAAAATCCTGATTCTCATCCACCTGTCCCCAAGCGACCTGACCATTTCTATAAGGTGCCTGATGAGCATACATTTCGTATGAAACCCCCTTGGCAGACATGGCAGTGATTGCTGTAGCCCCAAACAAGCAGTCAAGACTAATCCCAATCCCATCCTCGTCCCTTCTGCCTACAGACAAGGACAGTAAAAGTATGGACAGGGTAGGCAAGAAGGTGTATACCCCCTCCACTCTAGCCTTCAGAGCTATTGATTATCAAACACACATGATTAAATATGCCTTGGGTTTGTTATCCCAAGCATCTTCACTCCTGTCCTCCCTTAACAAGACGGAGTTACAGTCAAAATTATCCCTGGCATCTCAGGTAGCCAGACATTGAATTAGATGCAGCTGTGATGCAGCTGAAGCTTCTGCTAGGTCTGCTGAATCCAGATTAGTGCTGCGCAGATACTTATAGCTAAGACGTCAACCCTTGCCTGAAGACTTCAAGTCGAAAATCCTTGATGCTCCACTAGACCACAGCCTCCTTTTTGGCAAACAGACCTCAGAACTATTTAAAAACCTTCAGGAGAAAAATAAGGAGCTTCAGGATAAACCCATTCTGGTGTCTCTCATACCAATATTATCCAGCTATGACCACCTATGTCAGGAGAACTCCCTCCACTGCTACACCTCCTCCTTCCAGGCACAGAAAAGGAACCAGGAGACAGACCTCTTCCAGACCAGATGGCCCTTTCATGACAGAAATGGCACCAACAATGCTTAACTGCCTTGCCCACCTCCCCCTATCAGCTGGTCTCTCCCACTGCCTGCCCCTTTGGAGAACTATCACTACAGATAGCTGAGTTCTGGCAATAGTGGAAGAAGGATACTTCCTTTCCTGGAAAGACCCCCCCCCCCAGCACGGGGCATTCCATTCCCACCTGAAAACCAACTACACCTTACTACTGCTTAGAAACGGCTCTTTCCAAGTAAGCCAGGTAGTCTGTGACTACCAACCTCTCTGCAGCCAGACCCCAGACCCCACTATCCTTGTATCTTTCCCTGTCTCTCCCTGCTTGGATACAGATAACCCAAGACTCCTGGGTTATTTCTGTTATCCTCAGAGGATACTTAATGGCATGAAAGAGACTTCCTTCCTGCAGGGGTATTCCTCAACCCCCAAAAGACCAGTTGGTATTCTTTCCTCAGGTGATTCACTCCTTGATTTCTCGGAGAACTATTCAAGAAGTTCCACCTTCCCAAATAGGGAAAGGATTCTACTCAAGAATGTTCCTAGCTCCCAGAAACGATGGTCCTTGGAGACCCATTTGAGATTTGTCATATCTAAACACTTTTTTAAAGGTCCCCACCTTTTGCATGCTTTCCTTAAACAATCTGCTTCCTCTCATTTTTTTCCGCAGGCCTTTATAGTGTCCCTGGCCATCAAGGATGCTTATCTTCATGTCCCTATCCATCCTCTTTACAGGAAATTTCTGCACTTTGAAAATGTGAGTAAGAAATAGCAAATGTTAAGTTGTCAATCTCGCCTTCATTCTTGCTGGATGGGTTCGGAGCCGATCCTCGGCTCCGACTCGGCACTAGCTTTAGCTCGAGAACTCCTTTTACCAGCTCGAGGCAACCCTATATCCCATGATGCAAGGCGGAACTACCTCAGATCTCGTTTGCCGCTTAGCGAAAGAGGTCTCCTTTGCCAGCTGAGGTAAGTTTTTCTTTTTAAATAAGAAAAAAGTTAGTTAGGGGTTTAATTTCCCTTCAGTGTTAGGTTAGCCTGTATTTAGTACAGCCCACCCTATTCCCTTCCTTTTTAAACTTTTAATATAGTTTTTCAGTGAAAGTTTTAGTCAGGCCTAGTTCCCCAAGTTATTCCCTTCCTGTGTGTCTGTGTAGGGATTAAGTTGTGTGTTTGTGGGGACTGTTTGTGTATATCCTTTTAGGATGTCTAGGGAAGGCAAGGTCTCAGGCTTCAAGAAGTGTGACCAGTGCTGTCAGAAAATGTCCCTGACAGGCGGTCACACTTCTTGTGTGTATTGCCTGGGGCCTTTGCACCTGCAGGACTCCTGTGCGTTGTGTCATGCCTTTAGCCAGCGAGTCCTGCAGGAAAGGAGGAACAAACTGATCCTCTGAGGTTTGTTGAAACCTGAAGGTTCTCCTCCTAAGCAAGGGGCAGGAAAACCTCTTAAGCCACCGAAGGCTCAGGCTACAGTGTCTAAGCCTCCTCCGGTGGCTCCGGCTCCGTCGAGCCGATATCGGCTCGGCTGGAACCGATGCTTCTTCTGCCAGAGTAGTGGGTTCGATGCGGCGGCTCCGATACCCTGACTACTGTTGCCTTGTCGGCTCCGGCTGGAGCCGACACTTTATCAGCATCGGGCGAGATCCTCGGCTCCATCTGGGTTCAAGGGACTTCGGCTCCGATGGCTCCGGCCCAAGAGATCCCGGTCCCCGATACTAAGTATCCACTCGGCTCCGGGGTCTCCTCTTTTGTCGGGCGAGCCATCGGAGCCGATCTTCGAGATCTTCCAGGCTGTCTGACCACGATTTGGAGAGGGTGGTAAGCAGGCTGTTGAAGTCTCAGGCACTGGCCCAAATGCTCCATAGCCCGTCTCAACAGACTTGCTACAGCCCCAATTCTTGAGATTCCTCCTCAGACTCCACACCAGAGTTCGGGCGGAGCTTCTTGGGACAGCGACTGTTTCGATGCGGCCGATACATCCTTCGGCTCCGTCATCCTCTGCTCCGATCTCCTCCTTGAGACTTTCCTTGGAGGGATCCGGTCGTCGGGTTTCCACTGTCGGCTCGAGGGGCTAGTGGCATCGGACCCTTGTCCGACCCGCTCTCCCTCTCGGAGCTTGGCTTTGGTAAGCTCGGCGCCGACATCTGCCTCGGAGCCTTCTCTCTCCTTGGAGCCGACCATTCCTGTTTCTTCGGGCGGGTGTGTTCAGGTCTCGGGAGAGGAGCCTTTGAGGTGATGAGGAGTGTCCTGGCCTCTGAGCCTGGTCAGCGGTCTATCCCTCTAGCTCCTCCCTCATCAGTGCCTGCAGAAGCCTCTTGCCAGCCTCTTGCTCTCAGGCCCAGGGATCCATCGCCCCAGGTTTCCCCACTGGGAATTTCCTCCTCTTCCGAGGTTTCTCCTGACCCTGCAGGTGAACCCCTCGGAAGAGGCGTAAGAGGAAACACACAGACTCCCTGAGTCTACTACATCTGATACCGACTTAGATGAGTCGGAGGGTTCCACGGTCCCCTCTGAGGATGTCTCATTTTCAGACATCCTTGAGCTCCTCAAACAGAGGGGGAATTGCCCTCCATTGACCCCTCCGAGGATGAGTCGGTATACCTGGAGGCTTTTGGATCCCGACCCTCCACCTCCTGGGTGTCTCCGCCTTTCGACCCACTCATGCAGGTAGTGGCTCGGGAGGCGTGGCTCCAGATTCTGTGGAACCTGTCCCCAGGAGACCATCCAAATTCATCACGGCCCCTTCGGACAAACAGTTCCTGTCCAAAGGTGTCTCTGTGGATGCTATGGTGGTGGCGGCGGCCACTAAGAAGGAACTGGCGGATCCTTCAGTACCTGTCCATCCTCCTAATAAGGATTCTAGGACCATGGACAGGTATGGAAAGCGGATGTTTTCTTCAGCGACCTTTGCAATGCGTTAAGCTGAATTACCTTTGTCACTTCACCAGGCTTCAACGAGATATTCTCAAGGAACTGGGGGAAGTAGTCCAGGATCCTTCAGCTGCTGGGGCTCAGGAAAAGATTGCCTCTCAGCTAGCTATCCTGAATTCGATATCTAACTCCTCCATGCGGCTCATATCTTATGCAGCCGATGGAGCGACAGGGCCGCAGGCACAGGTGTTGCTCTTAGGCGCCAAGCCTGGATGCGGCTGTGTAATTTTGGACCCCTTTAAGGCGTCCTTCACCAACACCCCTTTGACGGTTCGGCTTTGTTCGGACCTCAGGTGAAGGATACTTTGACCAGATGTGAACAAGGCGGTAAAACTCTTTCTGCCGTTGGAGTCAGTTTTCCACTCCTTCTAGACCATATCCCAAGGGTCAGAAGGGGAAGATGTGGTTCCGTAAAGCCCAAGGAGCTACACCGGACACGTGGTCAGTTTACCCCTAGAGGCAGAGGGGTAACAATAATAGCCGCCCTAGAGGCAGGGGGTCCTCAGAACCAGGGCAACAGGGAGCCTCTTCCTGAGAAGCCCTTTCAGCATCCCTGAGGTGTTGCCCGACTGTCCACCCTTGGAGGCAGTCGGGGAAGAATTTCGCTGTACCCAGTAGCCTGGCAATCCCTATCACAAGAGAAGTGGGTACAGTCGATTATATCCGAGGGTTACAAAATCCCTTCGAAGGTTTCCCGTACCTCTACAATCCCTTCCAGACATCTCACCCGGTCAAAGGGATTTGGCAAAACAGGAAGCTTCAAAACTCCTGGGAAAAGAGCCATCCAAACAGTGCCGGCAGACCAAGTAGGATCCGGCTTCTACTCATGATTGTTCTTGGTCGCCAAAAATACGGTAGATTGGAGACCAAAACTAGACCTGAGCAGACTAAACAAGTCTGTCAAAAGGCAAGATTCGGATGGTCACGCTGCAATCCATTCTGCCCTTTCTGGGCAAGGACAACTGGATGTGCTCGATAGACCTTCAGGATGCGTACTATCACATAAAGATTCACAGTCGCTCCAGAAGGTTTCTCCGCTTTCGGCTGGGAGCCAGTCATTACCAATTCAGAGCACTGCCCTTTGGCCTCACTTCAGCCCCAGAGTGTTCACCAAATGCATGGCGGTGGTCACAGCTCACCTGAGACGTCGAGGATTCCAAGTGTTTCCTTATTTGGACGACTGGCTCCTCTCCGCCACCTCAGGGATCAGCTTCTTCGGTCCAGAGATTACACCTTACAGCTTTGCAAGAGTCTAGGAATTTCGGTGAATTTCGAAAAATCCTCTCTGCTGCCTTGCCAATCTATCACCTTTATAGGCGCAGAGTTAGATACCGTCAAAATGTTAGCCAGACTAACAAATCAAAGGATTCTGGACATCCAGAAATTTGTTCAGCTTCTGTTACAAAGCAACAAGGTCAAAGCCAGGTTTGTCTTGAAGGTTCTAGGCCTAATGGCTGCAGCCATTGTTCTTCCACTAGCTCGCTTCCACATGCGTCTCCTGCAGTGGATGTTGTTCACGCAGTGGTCGTACCACGATCTGCCCATGAGACACGAGATCTTAGTGACACAGTCTTGCAGGGCTCATCTACGAATGTGGGTATCTTCCCCTCTTCTTCAGCAGGGCCGACCATTTGTTCCCCCTCCTCCAGTTGCCACAGTCACCACGGATGCCTCTCTGATCGGGTGGGGGGGGCATTATCAGGGCAGGATGGTCCACGGGACGTGGCAACCCATAGAATACCACCTGCACATAAATGTCCTGGAGATGAGAGCAGTGCTTTTAACGTTGCAAGCCCTCGACGACTTTCTTCCCACAGGGACTATTGCAGTACAGGCGGACAACATGTCCGTGGTCTGGTACATCAACAAACAGGGCGGAACCAGGTCCTATCCCTTATGTCGAGAAGCTCTCAGACTTTGGCAATGGGCGATCTCTTCTCAGCGGTTTCTGATAGCAACGCACATCCCGGCAGGTCCAACCTATTGGCGGACAGGCTAAGCAGATCTATTCTGATGCCTCACGGTGGTCTCTCAATCAGTCTGTAGTGGATCAGATTTTTCTGAAGTGGGGCACCCTTGTTGCGATCTTTTCGCTACCCCTCAAAACAGCAAGTGCCCAGATTACTTCACACTATTTCCTCTTCCAGGCCAACCCTTGAGAGACTCTCTAACCCAGGATTGGCCTCGGGGACTTCTTTATGCTTTTCCTCCCTTTCCATTGATTCCACAAGTCATTCAGAAAGCCACCGTTTTGAGAGCCAAATTGATCCTCATTGCTCCATATTGGCCTCGACAAATTTGGTTTCCGTCTCTACATCATCACCTTCTGGTGCAGCCCTGGCATCTGGACCCAGTTCGGATCTTTTGATCCACCAGTCGGGTCAGCAGCACCGAGCCATTCATTCTCTCAACCTCACTGCTTGGTTGCTCCACTTCCTTCCCTAGCCAGGCTACCAATGATTTCTGACTCAGTCAGAGACATTTTAGTGTCTTCTTTAAAGTCGTCCACTAGAACTGTTTATGCTAGCAAGTGGCGGCGCTTTTCTATTTGGGCAAACGCCAAAAATATTGATCCCTTCACCGCTCCTATACATTCTGTTTTGGATTTCCTGGCGGAGGTTTTTCATTCAGGATCGTCATCATCTACAGTCAAAGTACAAATGGCTGCTATTTCCAAATTTCATGTTGGCTTGCAGGACAATAACATCATGTCTCATAGGTTATGCAAAGCCTTTTTGAGAGGAGTTTTCTCCTAAAACCGCCTGTGAAACATCCTCCTCCGCAATGGGATCTGAACTTAATGTTGGCATCCCTAATTCTACCTCCTTCGAACCGTCTGCTACGTGTTCTTTAAAGTTGTTGACATGGAAAACTATATTTTTGCTGGCTGTTACTTCTGCAAGAAGAGTTTCTGAGATTCAGGCCCTCTGTATTCGTTCACCTTATCTGGTGTTTCATAAGGATAGGGTTTTGCTCAGGACTAACCCTTCCTTTCTTCCCAAGGTTGTATCTCAAGCCAATATTAACCAATCTATTGATCTACCAGTTTTCTTTCCTAACTATTCTGACAGAGCTGAACAGAAGCTGCATTTTTGGATGTTCATCGTCAGCTCAGGTACTACTTACATAGGACTAAACAACTTAGAAAATCAGACCAATTGTTTGTCTCCTATGCAGGAAACAGGTTGGGTCTTCCAGTATCTAAAGTGACCTTATCTAGATGGTTGACTTCCACCATTTCCTATGTGTACTCTCTAAGGGGCAAACAACTATCTTCTAAGCCAAAAGCTCATTCAACCAGGAGTCTATCCACTTCTGTAGCCTTTCAGGATAGACTTCCCATTGACACTATTTGTGCAGCAGCTACTTGGGCCACGCCTCATACTTTTGTGTCTCATTACAAGTTGGATTTGGCCTCCAGAGATAGGGCCAGTTTTGGTTCCACTGTTCTCAAGAGTCTGTTCCATTGAGCCACCCGGGATACAGGTGCTAGGGACGCGGTCCCATCCAGCAAGAATGAAGGCGAGATTGACAACTTTAACATTTAGAAGTTATGTACCTACCATAACGTTCCATGTTAGTTGTCTTCATCTCGCCTTCTTCTTAAGGCCCCACCCTCCTTCCCCCTGGCCTGGACAGATCTTGGAGAGTTCCTATTAGATTGCTTCCTCTGGAGCATTGTTATGAGGACTTCTTTTAGGAACCATGGTTCCTAATTATATTAGGATAAGTCTTTAGCAGGGTTAGTTAGCTGCCAAACGAGATCTGAGGTAGTTCCGCCTTGCATCATGGGATATAGGGTTGCCTCGAGCTGGTAAAAGGAGTTCTCGAGCTAAAGCTAGTGCCGAGTCGGAGCCGAGGATCGGCTCCGAACCCATCCAGCAAGAAGAAGGCGAGATGAAGACAACTAACATGGAACGTTATGGTAGGTACATAACTTCTAATTTTTTTCTGCCCTGCATTTTGGTCTGGCTGTGGCACCAAGGTTCTTTACAAAATGCTTAGCTTAAAGTTAGTGCCTTTTGCAGACAGAGTTATTCAGATTTTTCCATACCTGGATGACCTCCTTCTCCAGACTCATTCTCCAGACATTTTTTAAGAGAACTTTATTTCAGTGTCTCTTCTGGAAAGACTAGGATTCGCTATAAATTTCCAAAAATCCTTTCTCGTTCCTCCACAAGACCATGTCTTCCTAGGATATAGAATATAGACAGACAAGATGTTGGCTTCCTTACCTCCTCAGAAAGTCATCTCTAACTGTTTTCTTTCAGGCTATCATTCCACTTCAGTCCCTGACAGCCAGGAAGTTCCTCCACCTGCTAGATTTCATGGCATCTGCTATTTCCATATTACCTTTAGCCAAACTTCACATGAGGAAACTCCAATGGCATCTCAGGTCAGTCTAGATGCAACATGCTCATCCACTAGATTTTGTGATTTCTCTCCTTCCCTGCTTGAAAAAAAAGATTGCAGTGGTGGATTAAACAGGTTTTCTTGAATCCAGGACTTCACCTTCAACCTCCCCTTCCATCTCAGGCGTTCTTTACAGATGCCTCGGACCTGGCTGTGGGGGCAGCCTTTGCCTCTTGGAAGGTTCAGGATGTGTAGTCTCCTTCCCAAGTGAAGGAAAACACATAAAGGAGATGAGAGCTCTCATTTTTGCCCTGCAAACTTTGTCCCCTTCTTCCAGGTCCCCTAAAGTAGTTCACAGACAATACCACAGATGTTCATCGTGCATACAGCTGCAGTCATAACAGATGGGTTTTCCTGCCGTCAGGCGGGTCCTCTGTTGGCCGAATTCCAAAGTCTAGGTCCGGCGTCGGTTGTCATCGCTTCCTCCCTGACGTCAGTGCAACAGCGGTATAAAAGATCCAGCTGATGCCATTTTCTTCAGTCCTTCTTGCCGCGCGGTGCCCGAAGCAGAAGCAGTTCGCAAGTGCCGGTCGGCCAGCTCCTGAGATTACGAATATTTTTCAACTGAAGTCTTCTTGAAAGCTAAGTACCCCGTTGGGGAAACTTTTCTTGCCTCAGACCGATGTCAGACAAAGTTAATAATTGAATTTCTTGTGGGAAGCAAATACCGCATAAGGATTTTCATTCCCTCTGCATTCCTTGCCTAGGCCCAGACCACGACGTCTCGGCCTGTCGTTTTTGTGCTACATTCAACAGACGCACTATTAAGCGTCGGGCAGAGTTCGCCCAACACTATTTTGGCAACAAATTTAATTACATTATGTCGTCGGATACTCCGACTCCAGTTTTGAGTAAAAGACGCAAAGGTAAGGACCGATATACGAGGTCCGCGACTTCTACCGACACCACGCCAAAGCTGACTACAGGTGGTCCGGTTCTCAGCGAGGTGCCTACACAGCCCCTGACTACCGACAACACTTCATTGGCGGTGTCTTCTGTGCCCGAGGTCGCAGGCTCTTCGGCCCACACCCCGACTACAGATACCGAAGCCACTATTGGTGGTGAAACTCAGAGTTTAGATAGACCTGCCACCTCTCAAGGCGTCTACAGGCCTTCCTCTTTTTCCATCAAGGCTTTCACTAAGTCTAAATCAGCCATGCATACTAAAAGACAAGCTCCACAGGGCCCTTCTCAAGGCCCCATGCCTAAAAAGCAGATGCTCAAAATGGCTCAGGATTTGATTACTCCTATTAGGGGTTCTCAACCCCCTCGGACAAAAGACCCAGAGTGGAGGAAGAATCCCCCTCCTCGGACCAGGCCTCCATTATTTCAGAACATTCTGAAGACCAGGAACATTCTTACCCCCCTTTTGAAGATTCTGATGCAGAGGAGTCCATTCCCTCTGTCTCCTCCCCTGAGGATTACTCTTTTGGGGAAACCTTACATACCTTGAGGGAACACTTCCACTGGGAAGGCCAAGAGTACTCAGACTCCAAGAAAAGGCTTAGGGATTTCCTCTTGCTCCCTCAGCACAAGCCTCTGGCTAATACCTCCTGTCTTAGACATTCTAGATGACGTGTATTCGGAGGCCTGCCTTAACCCAGATTCTTTACCTCCAGCTCCAGTCAAGCCTGACGGGTATTACCGGGTTCCTGAGTCACACCAATTCCTATACAAAAGCCATACGGCTGACCCAGAAACTATATCGCAGGGTCCCAAGGGAATTAAGGCCTCCACTGCTAAAAATCCATTACCTTCAGAGAGAGATTCCAGAGCTGTAGAGAGGTGGGGAAAAAGGTTTACACCTCGGCCACCTTAACCATGAGGGCATTAAACTGTCAGTTCCATATGTTAAAGTACCAACAATTTCTGTTATCACAGTTGAGAAACAAAATGTCACAACCTGAACAACCAGACTTGGAGTGGCAGGATTTAATACATAGTGCAGAACAAGTGGGTAAATATACCTTGCAATGTGGTTTTGATGCTTTAGAGGCCTCATGTAGAGCTGCTGTAGACATGCCTGGCTCAAAGAGCAAATCTTACCAGATCATGTCAAAGCTAAATTACTAGATGCCCCTCTGCAAAAAGATGTATTGTTTGGTGTTAAAGCTGAGGAGGTATTAAAGAAAATGGAGGAAAAGGCAAAATCAATGCAAACAGTAAAAGATTTCCTACAGGTACAACCTCCACGTTTCAGTAGAAATTAGCCTTCCAAAAATTGGTCCTTTCCAGCCACGGACAGACCCCAAAGAGGTAGATACAGGCGCCCAAGGGGCTGAGGGCAATCTCAAGGATCATTTAGAGGCAGACAATGGCAAGCACCCACACAAAGAGGTGGTGAGGATAGTTCACAGCCATTCAGAAATCAGAACCAATGACTTTCCCCTTTGCATGCCAAGCAAGGCTCAAATGGCAGCACCTTTAGGCGGAAAACTGGCATTATTTTTGAAAAATTGGCATATTGTCACAAAAGACAAATGGATCCTGGACATTATAGACAGAGGCTACAGATTCCATTTTCACACCCTTCCAAAAACGAGAGGCATGCCAAACCTGCCACAAAATCAAAGGGCAATGGCACAAAAACAAATTTCAGCTCTCCTGGACATGAAAGCTATTCAAGAGGTACCTGTACAAGAACAGGGTCAAGGTTTTTATTCCAGACTATTCCTGGTACCAAGGAAGGACAAAGATTGGAGACCTATTTTGGACCTATCCATCCTAAACACATATTTACTCGTACCAAAACTCAAGATGCTCACATTACAGCAGCTTCTTCCCATGCTGGGCAAGGAGTCTTGGCTGGTAACATTGGACCTCAAGGAGGCATACCTGCATGTCCCTATCAGACAAGATTGCAGAAGATACCTCAAATTTCTTGCAGGTTCAACCCATTATCAATTCCCTGCATTGCCCTTTGGCTTATCTACTGCGCCCAGAGTGTTCACTAAATGCCTGGCATCAGTAATTGCCTTCTGCAGACTTCAAGGGATACAAATATACCCATATTTGGACGACTGCCTGATCCAAGCGGACAGCAAACATATACTTCTGAAACACCTGGCATTTGTAATAAAGTTGTTGAACTCTCTGGGATACACAGTCAACAAAAAGAAGTCAAGACTAATACCCTCTCAAACAATAATTTTCCTGGGTGCCAGCTTGAATACAAACACCCAGATGGCCTACCTCACGCCAGAGAAACAAGGGCAACTAACTCAATACTTCAGAAAACTGGCAACCTTCACCAGGCTGACTGCAAGGAAAATCCTGCAGGCTTTGGGATTCATGGCATCTTGCATCCTGCTAATCCCATGTGCAAAGCTGCATATGAGGAAACTTCAATGGTACCTAAAAAACTTATGGTCTCAACATAGCCACAGTTTGGAAACAATTAGACCACTGATTCCATGCCTCCAAAAGGAATTTCTGTGGTGGGCTCAAGCATGCCAAAGAAACATAGGTCTCCCATTCTGCTTGCCTCAAGCAAATCAAATCATCACAACAGACGCCTCGGACTATGCCTGGGGGGGCGCACATGACAGATCCGTGCATTCAGGCCAAATGGTCCCAAAAAGAAAAACACCTACACATCAATCAGAAGGAAATGCTAGCAGTAATAAATGCTATTATAGCCTTCAAAGACCTACTGCATCCAGGTCAGCTATTGATAAGGACGGACAACACCACAGTAATGTGGTACATAAACAAACAGGGAGGTACCCATTCATACCCCCTATGCAGGCAAGCCATGTCTCTTTGGAACATGGCTCTGGAATTACAAATCGAGCTTCAAGCACAGTACCTGCCAGGCAAGGAAAACACACTGGCAGACAACCTAAGCAGAAATTTGACAGACCCACACGAATGGAAGTTGCATCCTCAAGTTTTCACAAAGATAACTCAAGCATGAGGAAGGCCAGACATAGATCTCTTTGCCTCCCACAGAAATCGCCAATTGGCAAAATTCTGCTCAAGGACCTTTCATCCACAGGCCTGGAGAGTGGACGCACTCTCCTTCAGTTGGGCAACAATGACAGTTTATGCCTTTCCACCTCTTCCTCTGCTGCCCAAAGTTCTATTAAAAACCAGAACAGACAGACCAAAGATGATTCTCATTGCTCCAGACTGGCCAAGACAACACTGGTACCCACTCCTGAAAAGCCTGACTCCTTCCCCACCATGGATCCTGCCTCTAATGCCTCTTCTACTGACTCAGCACAACTTCAAAACTCTTCACAGTCAGCTGAAAACACTAAATCTAGCCTCATGGAGGATTCCTTAAATTCACAACAGGCCCTACTCTCCAAGGAGGTGCAGGATGTCATTTTGGAGGCCAGAAGACCTTCTACAAGAAAAGCCTACTCTGCAAAATGGAAACGGTTTTGTGCCTGGAATGAGAAAAAGGGTCAGAATCCTGGAATACTGAATTTACCCCAAATATTACAGTACCTAGCTGAGATGCTAAGCAATGGACTTTCATTCTCCGCCATCAAAATCCATGCCTCAGCCATTTCTGCAGAATACAACACTGATCCTCCTTTATTCTCTCACCCCCTCTTAAGACAGTTCCTCAGAGGGGCTAAGAATATAAAACCCCCAGGGAAACCACCAGTACCTGCTTGGGACCTCAATTCCATACTAGAAAAACTGACCTTGCCTCCTTTTGAGCCAGCTGCTTCAACAGAACTGCAATACTTGTCTTGGAAAACAGCCTTCCTCCTGGCAATCACTTCAGCTCGCAGGGTTTTGGAACTACAAGCCCTCATGGCTGTGCAGCCTTTCATCATTTTCCATCAGGACAGAGTTACCTTACGAACCAATCCGTCCTTTATGCCAAAGGTTGTATCCAGGGTAGCTTTGAATCAAGCTATCCACTTACCTACCTTTTATCCTAATCCTCAAAACAAAGGGGAAAGACTGCTACATTCCTTGGACATTCACAGACAGCTGCGTTATTATTTGGACAGAACAAAGCCTTTCAGAAAATCAGAGCAACTCTTTGTGTCCTGTGCTGCAGGAGCTCAAGGGAAGCCTATTTCCAAACAGACAATCTCAAAGTGGATAGCCCAGTGCATACGCTTTTGCTACACTCTTCATGGTAAATCTGTACCTGCAGGCATCAGATCTCACTCCAAGGGCCACAGCTACCTCTGCAGCTTTCCTCGGGGGGGTTCCTACCAAAGATATTTTAGAAGCAGCCACTTGGAGTTCCGTACATACCTTCTCCAAGCACTATCACCTACCATTATACTCCAAATCTAGAGCAGGCTTTGCCACTGCAGTCTTGCAGGGCATCCTGGCTCCTCCTAGTTCCACCTAGTGCCTACCACCCCTTTTTTAGCTTTGGGATTCTACCCATCTGATATGACTGCAGCTGTATGCATGATGAACATAGTACAGTTTTGTACCTACCATAAATGTAGATGTTCGAGTGCTAATATAGCTGCAGTCCAGGTTTCCCTCCCTCCTTCCCCTCCTGGGACAGGCCTTATGGCTAACACTTCCTCATACAACCTCATTGGGGTATTGTTTTATGGTGTATTTGCTTGCAACTACTGTTTTTTGATTATATTGCATTTGCTTTACTACATAAATTTATGTTTTGCCTTCCTTCTGGTGGCACCTGACATCTGGGGCAAGAAAAACTGAAGAAAATGGTGTCGGCTGGATCTTTTATACCCCTGTCGCACTGACGTCAGGGAGGAAGTGACGACAACCGATGCCGGACCTAGACTTTGGAATTCGGCCGACCGAGGACCCGCCTGACGGCAGGAAGACCCATCTGTTATGACTGCAGCTGTATTAGCACTCAAACATCTACATTTATGGTAGGTACAAAACTGTACTTTGGTATGTCAACAAGCGGGGGGGGGCGGGGCAAGTCACATCTCCTGTGCAGGTTGACTCTCCAGGCTTGTGAGCTGGCGACTCAGTATCAACTAACCCTTCAGGCAGTTTACATTCCTTCCAATCAGAATGTTGTGGTAGACAGATTGTGCACATCCATGACTCAATCGCACAAATGGATGTTGCACAGGGATGTGCTTTTGGATATTATCCACCAGTGGGGTACTCCTCAAGTAGATCTCTTTGCCTCCCCTATGAACAGTCCACTTCCAAAGTTTTGTGCCAGAATGCCTGATTCTCTTTCGTGGAAGGTGGATGCCCTATCCTTCTCTTGGAAGGGGATGCTTCTCTGTGTATTCCCCCTTTCCCCCTTATGCAGAAAGTTCTGTTAAAGATACAACAGGACCAACCATAAATGTTGCTGGTGACTCCCTTTTGACCAAGACTGCATTTGTCCCCCTTCTGCATTTAGTCAAGGGCAGTCATTACAAGTTACCTGACAGGGTGAATCTACTCGCGCAGGACAAGGGATCCCTAATACATCCACAAATGTCAACCCTTCATCTGACACTGTGAGTGATA